>NW_010406240.1:27801-30932 GCF_000710305.1 Buceros rhinoceros silvestris | reverse complement strand
CAGGAGATCTGAAAATGGTTCTGTGTGTAAAGAAGTGGCCCATGCAGAGCTGGATGGCACTGACACACTGCTTGCTTTATAGAGATGAGTTTATCTACAGACCTTTTCCTGGGCAGCATGTTCTAGGGACAACTGAAAAGCTGGTTTAGCACTGGTAAACGGCTCTGAGCTACTAGGAAAGCTGCCAGTATCATCCACAATATCATTTCTATTTTTCTCACAGGCTTGTAGTTTCCACTTCTTTTATTACTCGTAATAATTCCAATCTTTTTACAGATTGATTTTACTTTCTAATCATGAATTCATCGGCCCTTTTCCCTCCAGCTTCCAATTCCTGAAGATAATGTAACAGTGCTATGAAAGGAAAAACAAATAAAAGCGGCCCATGAAAGAATTTTGGAGTCTGACCCTAAACCATCTGTAGACACTTTAAAAGAGGATCGCCAGGTACGTGCTTACAACAATTAAGTACTGTGAGTGCCATATGAGATACATTCTTACGACACAACCCAAGTCTGATAAATTAAAAATACAATAAACACTCATTAGAATTTAAATAGCACCTCAAAAATTAGAAGTATTCTCAGTCTACAAACTTCATGTGAAAAGGATAGAGAAACATGCAACTAAAGACACTGACAAAATAATCCACAAGAAAAAAAATCCACTGACAAAAAAAATCCCAAAGGAAAAAAGCTCTGATTCATTGAAATAGATGGCACAGGATCAGATTTTTGCTCTTACTCATATAAGGAAGAGGAAGGCTAGCTAGAATAAAGAACATTAGCACATCCAAACACCATACGTTCTGCTGCACCTAAAATTTTCAGTTTCAGGTTCTTGAACACGTGGATAAACAAAGTATAGATGCAAACAATGATGAGTGTTTGAGAAAGAAATTCTGAAACACTGGAACAGAAACAAGAAATTCAGCAAGAAAGTTACCTTACTCTCAGAGATGTGTAGGAATTAGATGTGAATTAACTTAAACAGAACACCAAAGCTGGTACATTACATATGGAATGCTTACTTAGGAAAGGTATCCCCAGAAGACAGATTCCTCCTTTTCTGGGTATGCAAAATTATGTGAGTATGAGTAGTAATATTTTAAACACTTAAATCTTTATGATAGCGTATTTTAGATAACAGTTATTAAAAGAGCAATTGGTTCACCAGCTTCACAATGAATGACAAAGATCTGAGTACACACTGTTCAATAATATGTATAGCTTACACTAAAAGAAAAAAGCAGCAGCTATCTAAAAAAAATGTAGAGTTTTACAGCAATAATAATAATGGAATGTATATTTAAATTATTCTTACACATAGGTGACATTTAATGGGTATAAAGTCGTGAAGTGACAAAGTTGGAAAAGTAAGAAAAAAAACGACATGGAAACATTCAGAGCTTAAGACGTCCAAAGCATCCAGGTCAAATAGAATGCGACTCTGAAAGCAAACTAGACCCACCCTGAACAAAAAGACTGACTGCAGAGTCTCTGCTGTCAGCTTCAGCGAAATTAAGCTGAAATCAGATGAACCACAGAAAGTTAACCAAAACAAAGATACCCAAACATAAGATCTCCAAGGAAGATAAGCACACATAATGAGCTTGGCGGTTGGAGGCAGTCAGAAAGGTTTTATTTGATTATAATTGCGCATTTTTAAAAAATGTATTTGTGGTCAACTATGCACTGAATAACAATTGCCAGTTATTTTTTATGATATCAAGAGCACAAATAAGTATGTACATGCTATGAGTACGTATAGATTAAGATTTTTTGAAAGAATATTCCATTTGGTTTTAACATTCCAAAACACTTCAAAAGGACTGGCATTACATTTTTGATAATTCTGATGACTATTAGTCTGGAAAATGGGTGTTTTTATTTGATGACAAAAAAGGGAATAACAGTAGTTAGAGGCTAAACAAAACAAATGGCTCCTTCACCACACCTGAATTTCACCAGGAAGCTTCTAACAAATTCAGAAACCAATTTCTGAGAAAATTCTCTTTAATAAAAAGCTCGTGAACAGATTTAGAGAACTTCAGAAGTTATTATTGTGTGAGATATGAAATGAATAACTGCATCCCTTTGAGTCCTTTGCATCAGGAAGGGGATATTAAAGATAACACACAGCATCCGTATTCCATTAATAAAAGGGACAGAAGTGACTGCAAAACCAGGTTGCATGTTCACTTTCCCACAAAATGAATACTCCCTAGATGCAGTGAAAATCTCCTCAGAAGTGCTGTGAATTTCAGCTGGCAGATGAGTAGGCACTGATAGAAGCACTTTCCCTCTGCACGCTTGCTGGCAATATGAAATATATCCAGAAATACAATACCAAACTTGTAATATCTGAATGAAAGACGTCACAGTGAGAGAAAGTAAAAGGCCACCTGCTGCATACTGCAGCCTTCTGCATCTAACAGAGATGGAAGTTATGAAATAACTGACAGAAAAAAAGAACAAAGATAAAACATTAACCCTCACTCATTTCAAATAAAACCTCTGAACTTTATGACACAATTTCTGGAAAAAACCCCACCATATTATGTTTGCTTTTGGACTTGAGAAGGAACTTGCCTTTCAGGAGGGCTTTAAAATAAACTGTATTTTTCTAATAAAAAGCACAGATGACCAAAACTGATATGGCTATGCATACAAAATTCAGTCGGAAGAAAGTCTGGCATATGCAACAAAGTCTTGGAAGGGCCCTGTGTTCAAAGAACATTCTTTCTGGACAGAAAGCTTTGTTGACGTGCTGACCAAAAACTATAAAAAGCTTTTTACTTTGACTTAAGGTAAACATTAAACAGATTAACACATTTTAATCTCAATGAATACTCTCTCTAAGCCAGGTTGAGTAATTACTGGAGAAGTTAACTTTAATACTGATACTCCAAGTTTCAATGTTACCCAGGTTTCACCCTTATCTGTTAATTACGTACTCCTCTTAACTGAGTTAAGAAGGTACAAATCAGAAGCATCTTCTCTGTATAGTTCTTACAGACTTAGTTGCGACTTCATTTGCCCCTTAAGGTAAGTAGCTGTAAAGTGACCTTTCAGGTCCTGGTCGTGTAAGGTCATCCCTGAATAATTTTTAATGTTATTTTGGAAGCCCTT
>NW_010406240.1:13352-27690 GCF_000710305.1 Buceros rhinoceros silvestris | reverse complement strand
CTGCTAGACAGAGCAACAATGGGCCTATTTTATGCTGCATATAGAGTAATAGCCCCACACTACTCCTAACCACAATCTTCCTGCCTTGACCTGCAGAGACTGCAGTTGCTAAGGCACCAACCATGAGGCTGTGCTCAGCTGAGTGTTCAGTGGTATTGCTAAGCCTTTGAGTCACTGCTTGCCAAAGTCAAGTCATTCCCCAAATTGTGCAAGTTTCTTTGTTCCAAATACACAGTTTAGCATTTAACTGTGCCAATACTGGTATTTTTAACACTCCTTCTGAATGGATACTATTAATACATTAAGAAATGTTAGTGGGATGCCACCAGACACTCTTCCAGGAACTGTTTCATGAACATTTTCCATTTAAAATGGCTTAAAATCTGTTTTATGTATTTATTTTGTGTAGTGAGAAACAGCCAGAATCATGATTAGGAAGTGCACAATCCTGGAATTTTAGCTTCTTGGAATTTCAAGTCAGGAACCAGAATGAGAGGGAAAACCCCCCAACTTCTGCCAGTTTTTAATCACAACTAAGTCAGACCTATATTGCCCGTAATGGTGAATAACTCCCCTCAAATGTCAGCCATCTTTCAAGATAAGATGACAGCCCTAAAATAAATTTTAGAATTAAGTTTCTGAAATAAAGAATTTCAACAGTATTAAGGTGCAACCCTTTTCCTGTAAGAGATGTAATAGTAATTTCTATTAGCGTAAAGGGCAGTTCACAGTGAACTTCCCTGCAACACCATTCAACTGCACTTAATGAATTTTAACTTACCTGACAGACTCACTGCTGTATCACTTTATACTGTTGACCACACAAATTTCAAGAAAGCAAATCTAATGAATAAACAGCTAATTGCAATCTTATTTTCCACTTGAAAGTTGAGCAGCAGCAAAACTACGCTTTTATCAGTTTTCATTTGTTAGCATTAGGTGTGTAGCTATGTAGATTTTTCCTTTTCTGTTATGGAACAAACAACTTTATTTTCACTTATCTCAATCTCTTTTTCAGGCATGTTTTGCTTGCTCTAGACAAATGCATGTTCTTGAGGCACATCTACATTAAGTACAATTGAAGATAAGGCTGAAATCAGAAAAATGGATTCCCCAGCAAGTTACTTAACGCTGCTCCAACCATGGTTGCAGGTTTCCTTTTACTACGTTGTTAGCAGCCTTCATTGTGCTTATCAGAGCCCAGCTGGACATTGCTGTATTTGGCAAAATATTTTTTCTGTCACAGGCAGAATAATATTGATTCTTGTAATCAAATACAAACCACTTCTGAAATATTGACTGTGATATTAAACCTTGGTGCTGAAGTTACATAAAGCAGTTATGCCCTGTAGAGACAGTAAGGTTATTGGCTATCAAGTGATTTTAAAAGGATGACTCAGTGTTGACACAGTTCCCCAGCATATATACATAATTTCCTTTTCCTCCCCTCCCTTGAGTCAGGAAGTGTCCTAGATGCATTTTTACTTTCTTAACTTGTTGTGACTGTAGGATGATTTTTCAGTATTACCTGAAGAAATAAAACTCATATGAGCTATGCTTTTTTCAGTTACAAAAATTAAAAGTAATCAGCTCTCAGTTTGTCGACTTCCTTTTTTTTTTTTTTATCATGGCTTACGGAAATCTTTATTAAGGTAAAAATGGGAGTTAAAAAAATGTGATGGGAGTTAAAAATGTGATGAGAGTTAAAAATCTCAGACGGATTCTAAATACATTCATAAATTCTATACTCATTAGACTCCTACCTTAAAATTAAAAACTGCCTTTTGAAATAAACCTAATGTCCAACAAGCATTTAATAGTCTCCCATTACTTCAGTAAGTAATATTAGTAAGTTAAACCATGGAAAAAACCCCATTCCTTATATCTGTGATTAATACTAAGTTTAAGTCACTTAACAGAACTAATGATTACTTAAATGTTTATACATTAACAATTGTCTTAAAAGCTGATTAAAAATGCTGCTTTTGAAATAATTACTCTACTACAACAAAAAGCAAAGCATTGCGGTGCATAAAACTAAGTCGAGCTGACTTTAGGATATTCTGTGTATATTCTCTGTTTTACCCTCGTACCAAAGAAAAGCAAGAATTGAGCAGAAGTAAGTTCTAATTAACATTAACATTTGAAGTCAGAAGTACAGGTTTCCACAATTTGTCTTTTCTTCTTTTTAAAAGATGGAAAAAACTTACAGTTTCACCTGACATCACATTGCTTGTTGCAGATAGCATTTACTGTTTCACCTGAGAGAAAATAAGATTTCCTAAAAACAAACTATTTGCAAACGTTTAGTTTCAGGTTTGGGGTTTTTTTTTGTGATGCCTTTTATTTTTATTCTTAAATTGTTAAGTCTAAGTGAAAAAGCAAGCATAGAGATTAAAGAAAATCACTATATTTACGTATTTATTTCTTACTCTATTCTTTCCACTCTTTTCTATTACGGCCTTTCTCCTACAACAGTTTAGAGCTCTAGAAAGGCGTCCACATTTGTTCCACGTGGCCCACTCACGTAACGAAGACTGCAGACCTGCTTACTGAGCCCAAACTCCTCCCATTCTTTTGACGTTGTAGGTGAAGCAAGATGGGAGTTTGAAGAGCGAGTTGTGTCCTAGAGCAGCAAGTCAAAGGATAGGTGAGGCCCTTTGGATAAACATGGCTGGCCAGGCTGGGAGGGTAATTCTGAAGATGCTTTCTCCTCAGAATTAAAATACAAAGGCCAGGACAGAAGTAGGACTCCATTCCTTCCTTCCCGAAGAAACTGTGAGCAGTAGGTTGTTTAGCAGGTAAAGCTGAGGAGCTCTCTTAAGCATTTTAAAAGCTCAGTGTTGGCCACCAAAAGCAGTTTTATATAGCAGTTCGCTTTTGATCAAACATCATGAATTCTCTCATGAACTAGACTGTGCATACTGACATTGAGAAAAAGTACTAATTTTGTGGAACTTTCATTTCCCAGTAACTTTGATAGAAGTTTTGTTCCTATTTTGCAAGCACTAACATTTCAGAGCACTGCAATTAAAAAAATTCAAAGTTAAAAAAACTCCACAAGCATATTCAGCATCAACCTACGAAAGCCATGATTGTGTAACTGAGATAATATCCTAAATATACTCTAAAATTTGTATGGGCTGAAAACCCTTGGTTCGGACTGCAATGTCTAGCATTTTAAAATGAACAGAACATTAAAGACAATCTAGTCAAGCTGGCATAAGTAGATAAAACATTATTTTTTTTGATCAGAGACTTCTGAATATGAAATATCTTTCACGTTGCCTGTGAAAAAGAACCGTAGTTCAGGACTATAAGTTGATTATTTCACAAGGTTTACATTAAAAACCCCCTGCATATAATGCAGCTTACATTCTGCTCTTTTACATGCATGTATGGTTTCAGTGTTTTAGTTACGGCAAGCAAATTTGATTTTATTTTCTAACACATATTGTGAAGCTTAAACCAGTACACAGAGGCTAGTAGGTAGTATATTACTATCCCTTTTATTTAACAGATTAGCAAACCTGCTTCACTTAAGATGTTAAGACAGTACACAAGTTTTGTTTCTTGCTTTGCTTTTTTCCCCACTGAAAAGTATTTGCAGACTTACAGGAGGAGAAACATGAAAAGTGCTTTGAATTCCAATGATAAAATGCGAATGATAAAATACTAATGTTTACATGCAGTGTCAAACAGTTTGGAAACAATGCTTGGGATAATACAGTTCTCCACTAGAGAGACTTCTCAACCTGAAAACTCCGCTTTTGTTTAAATATATGCTCAATAACAAAACAAATTAAATGTATGCTATGACTAAATTATCACTTACAAGTTGAAATAACCATAACATTAACTCTAATGCAAGAGTGTCACTATTACTAACACCATTTTTAGAAGTAAATTTAAGATATTAAGGCTGATAAGGCTGAGCTATTCAACTGTCACTCCATACATAACCATATTTTATAGTTTAAAGTACCGCATGAAAATGTAACTATTAAAATAACCACTAAGTATTAATGTTAAAAAAACAAACATCCTAAATAATTTTCTCAGTGAAAAAAAAAATCTACATACAGCTAACGTCACACATTTCTGTAGGAAAAAAGGTTTTACAGTATTTACACACAGGTAAAAATGTCCCAATTAAGCTAGATCAACAAGTACCTTAGAAACTCCTACAAAATATGAGCACACCACGAACCTTTTTTATTTTTTTTCCTTAAACAAATATGAAAGGCTTTGTATACAAACAGCACTGATCCTAAAGCAATGAAAGACTAAAATAGCTTTGAAATTAAAAGTGTAATTAAAATAAAATTTCCCCTTTTCCCCCTTATTCCTTAAATAAGAAATAATCTCACCCGAACAGAACGAACACGTAGAGCCAGAAACTTAAACATGACTAAGAAACCATGATGTTTAGATTTTCTGACTGAGCGATCGTAAGTCTAGCAGGGAAGACCAACCCTGGCGTTTTTTGCTGTGACCAGCTGTTCCGGCAATTAGAAAATTTCCTGTCAGGCAAGTCAGACACAGTTGGGGGGTGGGGAGAGAGAAGGGGGCAAAAAAGGTCAAAAAAAAAAAAGAAAAAAAGACAAGACAGTGATTCCCTGCCCTGCCACTTGTGGTAAAGAAAAACTGGGCAGCAGTGGTACTCATGTTTTGATGCTGTGGAGATTAGCACAGGAAACAAGCAGATTGCCTGATAGCAACATGCTGTTGCAGATGTTATTTATTCCTGGATCCCAGAAAAGAACAAAAAAGATCAACATCTATTTCAGAAATCATGTTACTATGCAACATTTCACTAGTTAAGCAGAATAGCAACTATTTTAAGTCCTACATGTGGTAACTGTATTTCTATCATTTTTAACTTGATTTTACAAAATATTTTAAGATATCATATATGACTACTTTTTAGACTTCAATGCCGAGAACGTGGCATGTGTATGCTTAATGACTACTTTTATCTCCTAGAGTTCCAAGAGAAGACCAAACTGACCTTGCACATAGCCCTTTGAAATCCTGCACAGAGAAAATCAGACACAGATGTTATAGAGGTTAGGCTAAGACAGACTGCAGAAATTATTTGAATTGAATCACCCAGATCCAATGTCTGACTTATGTACCAATATTACATTGTTCTGTAGAGAGTGAAAATTTTCTTAAAGTAATAAAAACACTGAAGCTTTCTTTCAATGTCAAAAAAAGTCACTTAAAATGTTTCTAAGAATTAGAATTCCATTTAATACTTTGAACAACTAGAGATGCAGTTTTTTATTTGATCTCTCTAGATTTAG
This sequence comes from Buceros rhinoceros silvestris, assembly GCF_000710305.1. Lineage (NCBI taxonomy): Eukaryota > Metazoa > Chordata > Aves > Bucerotiformes > Bucerotidae > Buceros > Buceros rhinoceros. The sequence continues at coordinate 22,381 of NW_010406240.1, read as the reverse complement.
TATGGAAGTTATTTTCTTCTGAGTATTGACAGTATCTTTAGTTTTTTTGGTATTTATTAGAAACACTGAATTGCATAGTGCATGCTCCATTAGAATACGAAGCAAGACTATTTTTCTTCAGGCAGTAAGTGAGTAAATAAAGGCAAGTAACAACATTTAGTCAAAGGCATATACAAGCATTCAGCTATAAACAGATCCAGGTGATTCCATTTAGTGACTCTGCACCAAAGGAAACATACAGCAAAACACTACTTCTTCCTGCACACGACATTAGCACAACTAAACCCTCCAAACTATCTCCCTGGACTGGGCTCTAACAAATATCTGGATTATTGCAATTTTTAATATTTTAACTCCTCTTCAGAAGAAAAAGCCAGTAATTTAAGTGACAGAACATGTTGCCTCTACACCACACCCTGGCTGTCTTCAGTATCAATTTCTAACCTGGCCTTTAAAACCTGGATTATGTCCTTGCAGCAAGAGCAAAGACCCTCTCGTCCAAAAGCAGAGATGAAAAAAGACCCTGACTTTACCGCAACCCCATAAGCAAAAACATACCTTTTTTGTGTTCTCTCATACTCCTCTGGGTCTTTGTTTACGTCACATCCACAGGGATGGACCTTTCATACTCTATGTACTATTTATACACAATTAGTATTACAGATTACACTGGCATTCAGTAACTATTACTACACCTTGAGTCCCCAATGACAATGTAGTTTTTACAGTGTGTTACAGCCTTTTTGGAAGAAACAGCCTCCGCTACCAACAGCAGTAACACAGCATGAAAAATGATTCAATAGTTGTTTTGGGATAAACAAGGCCTCTTGAACACAAGGAGGTAACTGCAACACAAGGATTTCGTAAATAGTCCAAATGTTACTTGAAGCTTTCCTCCCTTCAACAGTTTTAAACCTCCAGCTACTTCTCTATCAAAACTGAAATACCTCAGGAACTCTGGTTTAACAGCAATATAGTTGTTTACACTTTGAAGACTTAAAACAAATTTAAATAAGGAAATGGGAGACTATTCAAGCTCTGTCTTACTTTGTCAAGAACACATATGAATGCACTAAAAGCAGAGTGAGCAGGAATCTCCGAACCACTAAATTAAACTCTCTGGTAGCAAGGAGAGTTAAAAGCAGAAATGGAGAGTAAGCAGGAAGACCTACGCTAAATACAACGTTCTTTAAGGTTTAAAAGATACACTGGGTAAATACCCATTTTCTTCTCTTTTTGCTGTAAGGTTAGGAGTGTATTCTCCTTCAGATAAGCTGTATCTGCTAAGGGTGACAGAAATAAGGCATTTCAACTGCAACATTTGTACAATTACTGACTGCTGCTCTCCCAAACCTTTCATGCGACCTCCCAGTGAAGTACAAAGCACAGTGCTCAGGGGTCAGTGGGGTTACTTCATAACAATAGTTCTCCTATAACCGGCATGGGTCTGCAGCAGGTGGAAGAAATGTCTCGTGTTCTGGGAGAATAAAGCCTGCATGGTTCCCAAAGAACACTACCAGCCAACCAGAAACATTAAGATATATGCTACATAATTCATTTTGAGAATCTCTGAGAGCTTGCCCTTTTAAGTAATCCTTCATATGAGGAGACAGGTTAGAGGACAGCAGTCCCCAACAGGGAAGTCTGTGATAACAGGGACAAATTGCCCCAGCAAATTGCGCCCCTTGCCTTGAAGTCTTTGATAGGAATTTGAATTATACGAGTTTATCATGAAACACAAATATCTCCAAAACAAAAGGAATTTGCTATGTCCATCAGTGACAGTTCTATCAATTGCAGAACTCCACTTGCACAACGCATTTCCTCCTCCAGTACAGAAATATCAAGTGAGTTCATCTCCCAGCTTCCCCTGCTTTTAAACTGAATGCCCTGAATTTACAAAACTGAAGAGAAAACATCAGACTTACTGCCCAGACATTCGAGAGAATGGGGCCTACAGCCTTCACAGCGAACAGAACAAAGATGCTGGAAGAACTCTCAAAGCAGTACAGAATATGTGGGAATCCACAGGTTTATTAAATAAAATGTGCATGCCACAATGGGATCCTCACTTTTCCACATAACCAGGAAAAGTTGAAGCATTTAGTCTAAGTGGAATTCTTTAGGTAGACTGACAATCTCCCTAGACCCTCAGTCTGAGAAATGTAATAATGCAAACTTTATACTGATAGACAAGCAAAGCTCTGTAGTATGGATTGTCTTCAACTAACTGGAAAAAACAAAGATGGTGTACACATAAGGAATGAAAAACCCCCATCTGAAGAAGGTCAGCAGTTGACGAACAGAGAGCTACTTTTTGGAGTTTTCAGAAGCTGAATAATATACTTCCCTTCATAATAAATGTTTGCATAGCCAAGCAGCAACATTCTATTAATCAGAGGGTGTGGCAGTTTCCATCTGCTAGTTTACAGGCTTTTCAGGACTACCATCTGTTTTCTCTTCATGTAACAAGCAAGCAGCTTGACTTCTAATGTCGGCTGCACTCTCAAATTGTTCAATTTTCTGACCAAGATCCAGAAAACACACTGCACATAAGATACTAAAATAAGCCATAATGTAAAATAAGCCACTCAGAAAATCCATTAGAAGACATCGGTGACAGAGGTTTGCAGTAACTGTTCCTCAACACCTGATGACATCTTGGAAAAAAAACCCCAAGAGTATACTGCAGGGCTCTTCATCTTTATATGGGTTTGATATCTAACAGTTAACAACTCAGACTAAAAGCTTTGCACTGTTACTAAGTCCATTCTTACACAGGTAAGATGCATATACTTAACTATAAGTTTCTAGCAAAATTCAACCAAGTTTAATCACGATGTAGTGCTTTGGAAGATAATGTACTTCCATTTCATTAAAGGAAAAAAAAAAGATATTCTGCGTTTTACAAAGGAAATTCTGGGCACTGATAAGGGAATAACTGGATTAAAGTTTACAGATATAAATGGTTTGCTTGGGAAACTTATTTCCTCAAGAGTCAAGTTATTTGCTTGTAAAATAGGACTAACTGCATGTGTACTTATATTTAGTAGAATACATTAGAAGGAACATAAGAATTCTGGACCACTTTTAAGTGTGAGTTCATTATTTGTAACCCAGATTGTTTCCTTCACTCATTACGCAGTGGACACTGTCTCATTATAAGGCCAGCTGGCTTTAACAGAGACTACAGAACTTAGCAGAAACTACAACTTCATAACAAGTAACATGGTGTTATACTAAATTATGTAATATTATGATTTCAAATAATCGCATTGGTATGGCTGTAAAGAAACCTTTCTCAATTTGCTTTCCATATGAACAGGCAATAATTACACATTCAGGAACATGTAAGCAATGTGAAAGAGTAACTTGACTATATACCTCATGTCTCAGTAAAACTTCAAAAATACTAAACTGTCACTGTTTTACTACTGATAAGCTATAAAAGTAGCTGTTTCAGCTAAAATTATGATTCTGTAAAACAAGAGAAATCCGAAGCTCAGTGGTCTATGAATACTTATGAACTCAAATGTTTCTGTAACATTTAAGACTAGCCATCCCTTAAAACCTCTACCAGACACAAGAATTTATATCAAAAAAATGACAAAAATGCATACAATGTAAAGGTTATAGGAGCAAAAGAAAAATATCAAAACGATCATCAGAAATACGTTCACTGTCATGCTAACAGACGACTATTCTTTTAATTGGAAGCTGTTACCAAACAGCAATACCAAACAGAAGTTTAGAGCAGTCCTGAAACATTTTACTTCAATTTGCCAAAATGCAAGCAAAGTTTTAAAAACTAGGAGCTCTCACTAGTACAATGCTGTAGTATCAAAAATCGAGGTGAAACTAAAAATCAGTTAAAGACTCTCTCAAATATGTTTAAAATCTCTACATTTGTCAATTTAATTATGCTTTTTTGGCTAAATTACTTCATTTTAAAATTATATTCTTTCACTTTTTTCATGGATGGTGACACAACAAGATTACCCCAGACTACTCCAGTTTTAGAATTATTGGCTGAGTGACAGGGAGCTGTTTTGCCCATGATGTGACAAGTGGGTGATCTCCCTGCCCTTACTTTTGACACCTTCCCCCCCATCACCCACACCTACCCCGACTGACCAGTCATAGAGTCATGGTAAATTGTACAGTATACATGCGTGTGAAATAAAGAATCTCAAGATCATCACTATATAATTGACTGATCAGGTTCAGTACTTTCACAAAAAGACTATCTGCCCACATGCTTCAAATTATTTTTCTAGTGTATCTTAAAGCCTTATTCTAAGAGCACACTTTCCTTATAAACTCTTTTATTAAAGCACTGATTGGCATGACAAAGGTCATAATTTTCATACCTCCTGACTGCAAATAGTTGTTTTATTTAAACTCTACTAAACAAAAAATATGTGACCGCTACATTTTGAACTACTGACTTTTCTTTGCAAGCATTTCTCACAATACCTTTTGACTACACACTGACTTGAGTTTTAGTTATCTTAGATACATATTTTTAGCAGAACAATAGCTACTGAGATTTAGTTTTTGATCATACAGATCAGCATATTTTAATACACTGCTTTATGCTTCAGTTCATTTTAACTCTATGTATGCTTTAATTCTGCTTACTTAAATGTTGGGTTTTGTTTAAAGGTTTACCAAAGCATACAAGTCAAGTATCACCCAACCTCCTCCACTGGAGAGAGGCTTTACTTTTTCAACCCAGTTGTTTGAGCCTGAATAGGTCTACCCCTGTCTGTACTGAAAAAAGGTAATCTTCACTCCTTGCTTGTCACCAAAAAGGAATATGGTTTTCTGCAAATTACAAAGTATTACTGAAAATAACTTCTCACAAATTCTTGCACCCTTGTATTTTCTACGTTTAATAATTATGCTTAAGCTAGTAGAGTGCAGTGGTAATATACCAGTTGTAGAAAGTGTTTTAACAGCTGTATTATATATAAAATATACATATATACAAAATGGGAAACTACTTACTGGACTAGCTGTAGTTTCTGGTTAGTTTAGTAGTAGTTAGGTACTAGTAGTAAAGCATGCATCATGATTCTAAGAGGTCAAAACAATCAATTTGCTCAGTTAGTTTACTCGATCTCTATGGACACAGACATACAGAAAGCAGTGGTAGACAGCACAAGAGTGAGGAAGGTAGCAAATAAAGGCTTTAAATAGCTTCCCCTCTTTTGGTAATGTTCACTTAAGCTTTCACATTAGGTTAAATTTCAGCCAGTTGTTTACTTGTTCTTAAATTTATTTCCTACTTGTCCCAGACCACTTTTCAGATACAACAGATAAAAAATGTTGACTGCAAGCTAGAAAGTCAGATAAAACCAGCACATTCATTGTAATAAAACCAGAATACTGAATGATTCCTCCTTTAAGAGGAGCAAGACTGAACCATATAGCATCCGGGACTCGTGAAAAGCAGGTATGCACCGTTACAGCTCCTGCTTTTCTTAAAATAAACTAATGAATCTGAAACAAAGCTACGCAACTCAGATTCTCCTGTCAATTAACTTTTCTTTTATTACATCCCTGTTCTTTTGGTCAAAAGTAATTTATCTTTTTGATATGCAGAATAATAGAGAGACTTTCAATGTAGATAGAACTGTGTTAGGCTTTAATAACTATTTTAAATTTCTTATCTAAATTGCATTGTCAGCATATTATCCAAACACTTGACAGAGCAGAAGGATGCAGTATTTCAAGTTTTTACCTTCTTCTGTCTTCATAGAACTATGGCAAATCTCTACCCTGAACGTGCATGCCTTATCTACAAAAATATTTTGCATTCTTACCTGATACACTAGTACGTGGTAGGCCTTTTCCCTATGCTGTCCTCAGTTACAGCTGAAATGTTTCATAAATTGTCAGTAACCATGTAAGTGCTCTAAGTCCATTTCAGTGCAAAGTTAAACCGAAGAACTTAAATGAGTTTCGGTGGTAATTTAATATTACTTTATCTTGCACCAAGACAAGTATGAAACACCGAAACAGTATCATATCACAGCTGAAGTAGACAGCAAAGTCTAGCTTTCAACAATAACTGACTGATAGTAGCTCAAGCACGATAAAAAAAGAGTATGAGGGAAACGTTCCAATTATTTGGTGATCATATTGGGCTAAATTAAATTGCACCCTAAAACAGCAGCAGTTTGGAAATGTCTGAAGAAAGCATAGGAAACCACTTTTAAGTAATACTGCAGTTATCAAATTCTGAAAGAGAAATTTAATAGGTATGGTGCATTAACCTTGTCTGGCTGCCAGACACCCACCTAGCCACTCTCTTGCTCCCACTCCTCAACAGGACAGGGGGGGAAAAACTAAGTTGAAGAAAAGCTCATGGGTTGATGTAAGAACAGGGAGATCACTCAGCAACTACCATTATGGGCTATCAGTCTCAATCAGGGTAAAATTTAATTTAATTTAAATTTATTGACAAAAATAGAATAGGATAGTGAGAAACAAAGACAAAACTAAAACCACCTTTCTCCTCACTCTCCCCTTCTCACGCTCAGCTTCATTCCCTACTCTTCTACCCTCTTTCCTCAGAGCAGTGCAGGTGGGGTGGGAAATGGGAACTGCAGTCAGTTTGGAACAGTCTCTGCTGCTTCTTCCTCACAGTTTTCCCCTGCTCCAGCACGAGTCCTTCTTCTGTACCAGAGTTCTTCAAGAACTGCTCCAGCATATGTCCTTTCCATGAAGTTCAGTACTTCAGGAACCGACTGCTGCGGTGCTCCCCCACAGCTACAGTTCCTGCAGGAAAACCTGATTCCATGTGGGCTTCTCTCCACAGGCCACAGTTCCTGCCAGTAGCCTGTTGCAGTGTGAGCTGTCCACAGACTGCAGCTTCCTTCAGGGCACATCTGTCTGCTCTGGCGTTGAGCCTTCCACAGCCTGCAGGGTGGATATCTGCTCTACTGTGGTCCTCCAGTGGACTGCAGGGTGACAACCTGTGTCGCCATGGGCTGCATGGGAATGTCTCGTATTGGCACCTGAAGCACCGCCTGCCCCCGCCTTCTCCTCTGATCTTGGTGTCTGCAGGGCTGTTTCTCTCTCACTTTTTTCACTCCTTACTCTCACAGCTCCTGTGCAGTGTTTTTAACCCTTTTGTAAACACCATATCACAGAGGCACATCATCAGCATCGTTGACAGGCTTAGCTTTGGCCAGTGGTGGGTCCATCTTGGAGCTGGCTGGAAGTGGCTCTGTACCTATATAGCGGGACAGCCCCCAACCTTTTCTTACAGAGGTCACGCCCTGTCACCAAAACCTTGTCATGAAAACCCAACACAATAGATAAAGAATATAATTTTAGCAGGTAAACACAAAACAGAAAAGCTCATAGAAAGGTGAAGTCACAGACTCAAAAGAAGGAAATTATTATCAAGCAATAGCACTAATAAATTTACAGAATAAATTAAACCAAACCCGAACACTTTGCCCAAAAGAGTTGAGTTGTTGCAGTACAAACAAGAATTCAAGTAAGCACTGTTACGCAGATCATTAGAACAAACAACCTCCTCCTGGAGTTGCCTTCTAACAAGACAACTATCACTTCTTTCCTACTCTTTAACATCACACTACTTCAGAGTCATCTGCCAGCACTTCCCTCGTTTCTTCATATTGAGTTAAAGACAGCAGAGCCTTCCATGCTATGAGGAGGAACCCAAAGCAGTTCTATAGTGTAGGCTTTTAATTTTTATATCAGCTTAAAAACTACATCTAGTACTGGTACATTTGAAGATAAACATGAAAAGGCAGCTCCACTCACTGTCCACAACATCAGCAGAGAGAGAAACTGCTATGACATTTCAATTATATCCATGCTGCATAGATTGAAACAGCCATCTAATCACAAACTGGTCTGCACAACAGGCAATACCAGCACACAAACCCTGAAGTCCAATCAAATGCGGAGTTCCAGAAATTGTGTTTTAATGGAAAGACCATTTATCACCAGGCTTAACAGTCAGCTAATACTCTCTAACACAAAACTACACGTAAACACTAAAGTTGTCTTCATGTCTGAGAAAGTCACAAGTATCTCAGCAAGAAACCTGAACTCATTGGTATCTTAACATGAAATTTTGCAAACTGCAAGATCAACATGAGGATAAGGAAATTAAATTATCAATGAACCTTCCTGACTGTGATCTACTCTTTAGCGGCAACCTCTTAAGAATTTCCTTGATTAATGACTCTCAATAACAAAAGCGATGGATGCTACAGTTTCACAGTCCTTCCTCACCCTTGATCTTCTCCTGAAAGACTACTGAAAGCAGAAAAGAATATGAGGTATGAGCTTTTAGAATTTATGGATAGCTGAAATAAAATGTTATAGGTAAGGAAGAAAAAGGGGATAGAGACCTGGTTTTTTGTGTTCACTTGCTAGTTCAAGCTCAGAGTGACTCGTATGCATGCTTCACAATGCGTTAGTTCAGAACTCTCTACTGCTGACTGTCCAGATCTGATTTAGAGCAAACACTCAAAATCTACATTAATGGTTCAGCCTTTGCCTTTGGCTATTGCATCACGAAGCATTTTTCAGCATTTAGCATCTTACCTGAGGCAGAGAAAGGGTCTTAAGTCACCATCTAAATTGATGCCTACAGCTATCATCTTTGAGTATCTCCACACAACATTTCTGGAGTCCTTAGATTTGTCAGCTCTGAACCAATGAACCAGTTCTCTTCCACTTCAACTTAGCATCACAAGAGGAAAGTTGGAATCCACATCAACAGAGGAAAGATTTAAGAAACCCCTGGGCCTCAACAGACTAGCCTGGCTATTCTTGAATGCACTCCACTGTGATGCATATGAACTTTTCAACCAGAAGGCCAGGAAGAAGACCTGAAAGACCTTGGATCTTTGTTTCCTGGTTCTGTGGAGAAAGGAAATCAAAAGAACCTTCCAAACTAATGAAGATTTATTATGCAAATAATCTAGTTTTACACAGGTCAGTAAGGAAAATATAAAATTACTAATGCTAACAACAAA
>NW_010406240.1:0-13205 GCF_000710305.1 Buceros rhinoceros silvestris | reverse complement strand
GAGGGAAAAACAAAAGTGATAGCTGCTATTACACGTTGCGTATCAAAATAGAAGGGGAAAAGCTATGGCGTACTGCCATGCTGAAAGAATCATATTTCACATACAGTAAGCACACATGTATCTGCAGCTGAATCTGTGTGGAATTTAACCACGAAAGAATCCTTTGCTGTGACATGACCACAACCGAAACCTTAACTATTAATAAAGAATACTCTGGAACTCATAGATGTGAAATATTTTCACCAATGCACTGACGAGACTAACAGAAACAAACTCAAGTGCTTTGCTCACTGGTACTAGGAAAAGTGAGCTGTAAAAAAAGAACTAACATGTTTTTAACATTTGCTGAGATAATAGAGGAGCTCAATCTCCTTTCCTATCAGGAATCTCTAACCAGCCACATCTTAACTATCCAACCTTCTCGCTCCACAACTCAGTTATAAATTCTACCATATTCGCCTTTGTTCTTTCCACAGGAAAACCTACCTCATACTAAAAACACTAGGGAGAGCTTTTATCATAAAAAAATAATAGGGAAAGCATAAAAGGTCTTCAGAACAAGCAGTAGGATACTGAACCAGACAAGCAAGTCAGTGAGAAAGGATGTCTCTCAAATAGATTAGGTTCCTAGATTGCACCTCACATCTAGTAGACCTAAACAACAAAAAATTGGCAAACTGCATGTAAATTAAGTGATATCAGTGGGCTGTAATATTGTACTATCTATCTTTACTACAATAATCTTTTACTCACACTTTGTGGGTTGAGATCATCTTCTCCCATAGGTTCATCCACAATTTGCTGTCCATTCTGCAAAAAACAGACACGGCAAGTCACCAGAAAAGTGTAATCCAAGTACAGAAATAAGCATTGCAGATGTGCTTTTACAGCGTGCTACCGTATGGGATCAAGCGTTCTCCATATTCTGTAAAAAAGAAATCACTCAAAGCAAACACAGAAGACTGCCTATTGCTGGCACGCAATGCCACTCTTGCTTAATCCTCATGTATTACCAAACTGGATGAAGTCACAGCAAGAAATATATAAAATAAACTGACATTTGAAACCTTACTACGACACAGCTAGACATTATTTTCCACTACTACAGCTTCTGCAAAACAGTTAAACCTGAAGACTGAACAGCAAAAAGCCACAACAAAGAACAGATAAACAGGTTCTAAGAGTAAGACTTTATGGAGAAATCAGTCCTTACTCCACCATGTTTATGTCAAGAACATTTATAACTACTTTTAAGAACTGAGTGCAATGCTAATTTTATTAGCCAGCAGATACTACTTTCTGCATTTTTCTAAGGACCATTCTAACAACCCATACAGAAACAAGATTTGAATTTGAAATTTAGCCATAAAGACTTTTTAAAAGCTTAAATAACTTGTGGGTCAACAAATACTTTTTTTTCATTGTCAGTAATACTACACTTGGAAAATGTCTAAGAGATATTTTTCCCAGAATGACCCTGCTTATACAAAACCCACAAATATTAGTAAGTTTTATGAAAAAAAAAAAAAAATTTCCTAAGCTATGGTACAGTGCATCACCTGGTGTATTAATTCTTAGTTTGCTCCTAAAGTTTAACAGCAATTCAATATGATTTTAGAAATAAACAAAAAACTATTAAAAATGGTTACATTTTATATTATCACTGGAGGCAGGATTTAAGTTCATTTTTCATTCCCTAGAGAACACAAAGCCTAATTAATCTATTCTTTCATAACTTAATTTACTTAAAATAGTGTTACATGTATGCACGGATAGATATTTTTTAGATGTTAGAAAGCTGCTAAAAGCTACTCAGAGATTCAGAAATTTTAGCTTCATTGTACATCCTCCTTCCCACTGTTCAGTTCTCCACCAGACTTCTTGTGTGAAACCTTTCCAGCATTTTTCTGTAACAACTGTGATTAATACAGTCTTCCAGCTTGCACAGAGCTGGAGGAAAATATTCTATATGATGTGACAGATAAAATCCTAGCCACTTACGAATTAAAATTTTCAAATACTGAAAATACACTGAATGTTCAATCTCAGATGATTACCAGCTCTCTACCAAGTTTTCTCCTGAGCATTTTTTTGCTAAAATACGCAGTTGGATAAAGCTAAATTATGAGAATCATGGATTGCTCAGATACGACACAAGCTTTATTTTTTTTTTTTTTAGAGGGTGGGGAGGGGAAGAAAGCTGGTCTTGTCTCTACAGTACAGAGTTCTGGCACATGGTAGCACTGCCATTTTCTCATCTTAACTGGCCTCAGAAAGATACTAGAGACTTCTAGTATGACTCTAGTGTACTCTAGAAGTCAACTTGACATGACGGAGGACTAGTAAGACATCAGCTGACATGTTATTGGTTACTACAAAGGTGAATACAGTTTTTATAAGATGTCTCAATTAAAAGCAGGCAGTACAACCCTCTAGTTGCACAGCTAAAGGCAATTTGCTAAGATGATTTCCAAAAAGCCTCTTCACAGCATCTCATACTTACGGTGTACAGGCAGTGCATATTGTACTATCCTTCCTTAAGGTATATAAGAAGTTTAAATTATCAAATATAAGACTATAAAAATACCAGCTTTGATAAGTAACAGAAATGAGTGTTTTTAATAAAGCCTGTTTACAGGGAAGCATACTGTCTATACATATATCATTACTATCAAAGCCACAAGTTACATACTTTTAATTTCTCAAATCTATGGCATATATTTAAATTAAATTAACATTTGTATTTTAACTACACATGTCTATACTCTGTTCATGCTACAAGATAGCTTCCAAAGTACCTCATCCATAGGAAAAAAATAAGAAAAAACCCAGTAGAACAAATAAGACAATCGGCTTTAGCTGTAAAGGAGTCTATAACATCTTCACTATTAAAAATGACTAAGCTTTGGGGCCTATAATAGGGCAATTTGTGCATCAAAGCCATGTGCTCTAAACTGACTCCACATGCAGATTTTTGGAAATAGTGATTCCTGCTACAACAATAATTCTGCTGAATAATAATGTTCATTAACTGCAGGTTAAGTAAGAATTTGTTATAATCTAAGCTTTAAGATTTCACATTTGCTAATTTAAGGCAACTGAAACATAGTTGAAAAGTGGAACACGCTATCAGGAACTTGAGACAAGCCTCTCTTTAAAGAGAAAAGGTGCAACCAACCTCTGTTTTTTAAAAAGGCTCTCAACTGTAACCTAATTGACTTTTCCAACATTTTATCAGTCTACCAGCAAAAACACAGCAAACTTTTGCAACACAAATAAACTATTTAGTACAATCTGCTTTTCCTGTTTAATCCTGCATTGTTTTCAGTTGCTTTTCAGTTGAATTCAAACAACATGTTAACACACTTACTGGAACCAGGAACATGCTCAAGAAATAAGCATGTGCGCCGTGCAGTCTTGTCTAAGCCAGATCACTGGATCAACGAGAACCCAAGCAATGATTATGCTAAAGGAACCACTGCATGGTAGAACCAGTTTTTCTCAGAACAGTCTGAGCCATGTAAGGTAAAGAAGAATATGTATATATGATTTATGGTTTGCTGGTATATGATACTATTAAATGGAAAGCAGCTGTGTATTCAGGAAGTCTACAAAGCATACTGCCTGCCTTAGGAATTAAAACGTAAAGCCAAAAGGCTCCTATAGGAAGTGGCAATATTTAAACCACTGCGAAGCAAGCAAGTCAGCAGCATGCCTAAGAAGTGAGCAAATGAAATAGGTTCCATTTTTCTGGGCGCTGACTCTCTCTAGTTCTTTAACTAGAACCAAGGGCATGTCTCAATGACTAGATATAATTGTCTGATAAATACAGAATAAGAGAAGGCTGAATATACTTTCACATGTACAGATTGATTTAATTCAAAAGACAGAAACTCTAGACTTTGATTATTCTTCAGCTGCACTCCTCCCATGGTGGGACACTAAGCAAGCAGAGTGGATCACAGATGTGGTTATTTCCAGTACTCTGGCTCCGAAAGCAGAACATACTTCACATGACAGCACAAGGGAACTACAAGAAAAATAACAGAAAAGGTCCACAGAAAGTTTCTACTTATATCGAAACACATCAGCAATCAATTTACGCCATTAAAGAAGGGGGGCACATCCCTTGTGCAAATCACCTACAAAATGATCTTCCAATCCACACAAACTCCATCTCCTATTCTATTTTCAGTGGAAAGAATCATGTTCATTTAGCTCATCTGGTAGAAATTAATACTTAAACAGAGTTTGGTCCCAGCAGTTCTTCTGAAGGCATACGGACATGAACACAAAAGAGATCCTACAGGTTCCCCAACTAAGCGTAAAGCAAACATCATGGAATCTGCATCAGGCACCTGGTACATGAACATTCCTCATGTGAACCGACAGAACTTCTGACACAAAAGTAAATCAACTACAAAACAGGCAATCAACCATCAATATTTCTAGCAATCAAAAATTACAGGTTTAAACCCACTGAACTACCAGTATATAATCAAGTACTTGATTTTCCTGGCAAAAACACAGTTTAAAGGCGGCTTTTTTTTTTTTCTTTCTAAATTCAGATTATTTCACTTGACCAGTAATGCACACTCATAAATAACTGCACTGGAAGGGACCAAGAAGGTAGTAAGTAATGGCGTATGTTTGGGTATTGGTAGTAAGAAAATATGATAGTACTAAGTCCTCTGTGAAAAAGGAGTACATCATGAAATGTAGCCTATATCCTACCCACAATCAATTAACCACTTTTCATGAAGCAGGGAATATCCTGCACTCTGCTACAACTATTATTGATCTACAGTTTTAAAGTAACTTGTTTTTTTTTTTTGCAATTATGGTTCCAACATTTAGTGCAAGAGATCCCATTAACCTCGAAAGTCTGGCAAAATTGTTTTATCTTGGGCACCTGCACAATGCTATTCACATCTATCCTTCTGATTAGCACACGGTAAAACACAGGGCATCCATAACAGCAATTTGAACTTACCGATTTGGTGTACAGTATCTTAAATGAATAATAATGTTAGGTACCCACCATTCCCATCACACACGTTTTTTACAGCTATCTAAACCATACTGAAATCAAGTGGAAAAATCATCATGTTTCTTGTAGTAGTATTTATTTCTATTTTTCCCATTAGTTTCATCGATAATCTTACAGATACCATACACCAGAAGGTTTTAGATTTAGTCTAGTATCTCCATTCTCACATTCTGCTTGAAAATCAAAATTCTGCTCATTTGGGCTTACCTTTCTGAACTTTATATTCTTTCCTACACATTAATAGAATTTTTTTCTTAAGGGCATTAGTTTGTCCCCTAAGCTTCTGTGCTATTAGACACCAGCAAATATCACCTTCCACCCTCAAAACATCTCTGCCTTGTGTTTAGACTATTGCCAGACTGTCTGGGGATGATTAAGCAGCCTCTTTGCCAAATATTTTAACTTTTTTACCAATGTCTGTCAGTTATTTTAAAACCCCTTATAAAACTGATAGAGCTTTTGGTATAATTCTTCTGCCATTAACTTCAACATTTCCTAATCATTAATATTGGGCTTCAGCAATTAGTCTTTATACTATAAACAGAATTCAGCTATTACTTAACTATTGATTTTTCCATGTAATTTGTGGCTTTTAGCAGAACCATACCCCTCAATTAAGATGTAATAAAAAAGTGTTATATTCTTAGCCTTAGCAATTGGGTAAATCAAGAATTATGAAGTGTATACCAGTGCAGGATGATGTTTTGAGTATACAAATAAGCACACAAGATAAGATGTCTGAATCACACCATTTAAAAGTCATTAGAAATTTAAACATGCCAATGAGTAACACAGGTGATGACTTAGCTATGCTTTGGAATTATAATTTAAATAAATTACCCACTTAAATTTGAAGTTTCTGCCAGGTCATTCCTAGTTTTCAGTACCAAAACTTCTAGATTTAGCTAACGACTCCGACACACAGTTATAGGATTTAATAAAACCCCTTTTCTCTCCCCTTTAAACCTTCTGAAATAAAATTTAGGATAAAAAAAAAAAAATATTTCAAAACACTCAACATGTTTTTGTATTATTTATTATTTAGCCATTAAAACACTAGCTATATATAGATACGAGCACGCTGGTGTTTTCAAGGGACTCTCAACTGCCAGATAAAGCTCAAGAACCGTATGATCCTTAAATTGAGTAGGCGTATAACAATGCTCTGGCTCATTTCAAAGCAGCACAGAATACAGTATTCCCACCGAAACATTCATAACAAATTTGCTGTTAGCAACACAAGGGACTGCGTGGAACTACATTCAGTAAAGCCTTTTGAACTGCACATGCTCAAACTTACTATTCTAAGCAGCAGGGAGCTACGCTGAGAAAACATTCGTAGCTCCGCAGAAAAACAGTTGAAAATAGATGGAGAGAACCTTGAGAGGTCACTCAATCTACCTCAGTGCACCAAAGCATTCTCAGCTAATTCCTACAACGTCACTTACAAGACATTTATGTCTAACCCCTTCTTAAGTCTTCAGTAATGGAGTTTTCACAATCTATTCCAGCACTTAACTAAAATACAAGGTTTAATAGGATATGAATTAATGACTTGCACCCTAACTCCTGAGCTCTGAAGCCACACAGATCCAGAGCACCTACCTAAATCCTGACCTGATTAAAACTTACTATATGTAAGCAGCACAAGTAAGCTATCATCTTAGACTTTAGCTGTTCTTTCATAGCATACCTTCAACACATTTTGCATATACTATGTTAAAAACAGTACACATATGTATTAAAAACTCTTTAGATTTTTTGAATAATCAAACAAAAAACTAAATGTGAGGCTTTATTTTTTATGAAAATATTTTTTATAAAATTACTTCAAGTATTTCCTCTACATAAAACTTTGTTACTTCAAGTTCCATTAATTCCACATCATTTATTCTAAACTTTGACTAAAGCGACTAACTTCTTCCTTTCATAAGTATTAAACAAAACAGCAGGACATTGAAGCTTGCCTCTCTGTAGACAATCAACCTCAGATATAAGCCATTACCATGCAGATCATATAGGTACAAAGCCAAACTTCCTTAATTTAGGATACTTGGGCAACTTTACGTTATTTCATAAACCCTAATTCACAATACCACCTTCTTATCTAATGACTCAAGGGTATAGTTTAATAATACAGAAAAGCAGTCCCCATTCCTCCACTGCTATGCAAACTGGCGTTTGTCCAGTCCTCTGCCAAGTCAGGTCAGAAAAGGAAACTAAAAAAAGAGTTTGCAGCTCTCAGAGTTTAATACTCTGAATTAACACAGCTTGAAGTCAGACAAGTGCCATGGCATTATCCAAGATGCTGGATATATAGCACCATAAAATCTTTGTCCAGGACAACCACTTTCTGTAGCTGAAACAAGCTCCAAGATGTGTATGCTCATTTGTTCAGTGAAAAACAAAAAACAACCAACAAAAAACAACCACCACCACCACCAACAAAAAAAACCAACCCCAAAACAGAGAAACAAAATTTCAGTTTCATTCTTAACCTGTATGGGTGGTAAATTATTACAATTTAAACATCAATTCAGCAGCCTTAATTAAAAAAAAAAAAACCAAACCTAAAACCAAACTAAAACATGAACACCCCCCCACCAGCTATACCACATATTCTCTGTTCATCTGCTCCAGAGGAAGAAATATACATATAGAAATCACTTCAGTATATCCAACAATTACTGTACATATGAAAATAAAAGAAATTCTTTCTGTGCTCGCACACACCATCCTAACTAACTCTAGCTGCTGATAATACACAAATGTTATTACCAAGACTGTACTTCATGAGAAGGCAGGTGTGCTTCACCTTCGCTGCTTCCTGCAGCACCAGGCCCACTGAAATGCTCTATGCCTGCCTGGGTTCCATCCAATTGGGACCAGGGCACAAACGAGGGAGTATGCACCAGGTTCATCCCTCACGGGTCAGGGGACAGCCAAGGGGCACAGCAAGGCGGTGAGATGCAGTTCCTTACAATGCAGACACAGGTTTTCATACATGAGCTCGTCTAAAATCTCTTTGCATGATAACTGACAAAGGTTGAAATTTAATTTTGAAGTCAACTCAAGCATTACTCACGCTCATTTTGTCATTTAGCTAATTTATTAAAATAGCTAAAGAATACTAAGAAGAGAGACTAAGCTGTGGAGCAACTTCACTATTTCCTAAAATGCAGGATTTATGAGGTGACTACATAACAAATGTCAATGGCTGAAGACAGGAGGAAGTTAAGTGAAAAAAATTGTTTAACATGAAAGTTGAAGTTCTAACAGTTACTAATTTTTCAATCATGTTATGTAAGGAATAATACAAATAATATTCTGATGATCTGATTGCATCCTGAAACCACTACCTTCTGAGCCTGCAGGACAAAGCAGATTTTATTTTTCAAAGCCATGCTTTACTGGACACTGTAAATCACAATAAAATATAATTTCTTCAGTCTGCTGTATATACTTAAGCATGTTCTGACAAATTAATGCTTGAAATTAAATGATAAATAGAAATATAATTAATTCAATTAAATGGAACCTTAGAAACTGTGCCAGAAAGCAGACCTAGACAACAACAGTTTGTTTAGAAGACACATACTTTTTACACAATTGAATTGCTTCACTCAAAAAAAAAAAAAAGGCAAGCAGCACATTTCCTCCAAAATTAGTTAAGTGGAGCATTAAGCATACCACAGAGGGTTCCCTGCATCAAAGCCAACATATGGTAACTGTTACTGATAAGAATGAGCCCTCAGTAACTTCGTGGTAGAGCCACTGCCATAGGTCTCTGGAAATCAGAGCTCATCTCTTAGCACCATTCACGGGGTCTCTTCTAGGGCTACACACAATTTCCCCCACCCCCGTTTCCAATGGGTGAGGCATTTAATCTTATTTCAGAAAACAAGAAGAGAATGAGTACCACAGTATCATATATACAAGCAAAGAGCACAAAACTTACAGTAATCAACCGTTTTAGTTTGTTTAAACTTAAAAATCCCCTGAAGAGATTCTAACAACCAGTTTTACTGATTAAATTATTCCCCTCTTAAAAGTCACCAAAACTGAAAACACAATTACAAGGTTTTATTTTTGCCTGAAAAACTGCTTAAGTTTCAATACTGAAATATGGCTATTAATTATTTAAAAAAAACCCCAAAACCACAACCCAAAACACCACAAAAAACCCAAACCAAAACCCACAAAAACCCCACAACTCAAAACCAGTATCTTGAGTTCTTAAAGTTGATAGATCTGCCAAGATCAATCAACTCAAAGCTAATACTTTTGATATGCAGAAATAATTAAACATCCACCTTAGCCTATGTATCATTGTGTATCTAAGCTGAGCATTTCAAATGCTAAACAACTACAGTTAGTGTGACAGATCCCAATCAAAGACAACAGACATGCCTTTAAACATGTCAGTCTGCTTATATCTACTTTGTGTTAGATATCCCAGCTGTGGTGAGAAATTCTACCTACCCTATGATGAACAAAACAATAAGAAGGTAAGAACTGCCGATGATTCAAGAAGTCAAACCCAGCACCTCCAATGAGAAAACCAAGAGCTGCAGAGCGCTCACAATAGTGATAAAGGTGCTGAATTCAGCAGAGTAAAGCATCTACCCCCACCTACCCCCCAGCCAGTTGACAGCAGGACATCAGGACGATGTCAGTAGGGGTGCATTAACTAAAAAAGAGAGCAGAGAAAATTGTACCATTAAGGATCTGAAAAAGCCAAAGGAAAAAAACCCCTCACACACCTAAACATCTTTCATGCAGATGATAAGTTTCTCAAGACAGTATTTACATATATATAACATCTGTTATCTGTCTATCATACTACTTTGTGGAATACAGGCTATACTACTTATTTAGATGAGAATTAAATTGCCAACTGCCACTTTTAACCTGGTGTAAGAAAATGTCATTTCACAAATATGTGAAAAATCCAGACTTCAGAATGCACCATACTGACAGGAACTACACATGCGAAGTGATAGCTGAGTGCTGCAGAGAGCGTTGCCAGTAATGGAGACACAACAGGTAGTCTTCAAAATCCACATAAACCATTTAGGTGACTCCACTTTGGCTTTGAATTGTTTACTTGCATTGGCTCTACCTGAAATGACTGTAAATACAGCCTTTATTCCAATGGAACATAAGGACAACACTGATGACACTGACTGGTACAAAATGAAGAGAGACAATCACAACCACAGCCTCCCGGCTACAGGTGGCAAGTCATCTGATAAATTCCAGACTCCAGGCCAGAAGCATACACTGACATGAAGAATGTCACATTGACATCAGAACAGAATTTCAATGCAAAGATTCCATTATACCAGATTCTTTAAAGCATCAGCATGACTGTTAAATGCTAACACCCCTTGTCTTGTGCAAGGTTCAAACAATTCCGGATAAAGAAAATAAAACAAGGAATTCTGCAAAAGGGGACTCATACCATCTATTTAGACACCTAAATAGGTGATCACAAATCCCCTGTCAAACACAGTGGAAGAAATGGAACTTTCTCCACAGCCAATTTAGAGCACCAAAATTAAAACTCCTAAAGATAGATGGCACGAATGCTTCCCAGAAAGTCTAGCAAATGGCATTGCCTTATGACGGCCAGCTCTTTCAACATACTGGTGTCGAAAATTTGGCTGCCACAACTGTATTCATTCTCCTCCAGTTGACATTAATATGCATAGCTGGGAGTACAGATGAAAGGATCAGGCTAGTTATTCAGGCATTCAGATACAAAGTCAAATCATCAATACTTAATTTGCTTGAAAGCAGATGACTTGAAATAACAGGCACATTCTCACCATGAAAAACAAACCTATGCTTGTCATCAAGCTTGAGAAGACCCAGAATCAATAAAAGACAGCATCATTTCATGGGCTTTAAAGATGTTGCTATTTAAAACATGAAACTCTAAAAACAAACCACACATTTTACTATATAGACATTTAAAAAGTAGTATACATTGAAAAAGCTGTCATAAATGCAATGTGGATCACTGACGTATTTGCATATGTCAAAACAGAAGTACTGCAACTGATGTCTGAAAACTGTAAATCCGTATCTTATTTAAAAAAACCCATTTGCATTACTTCTTAGAGAAGGACCATGTTCTACAGATCTGCTGTCCTGTACACCTAAGTTATAGCAGGTATAACTTCTATATTATTTTTATGGTTAACTACACTATCTTCCAAAGTAATGGTAGTTATAGGTATTCTATTCCTCCTACTAAATTTGCTCACACATCACAGCAAATCACCTCCTCGGTGGTACCTCTATAAAATCAAATACAGGACTGCATTGGGAAACAAAAAAAAATAATCCAATTAAAAACTCAACGAGTTGTTAACACAAGGAAAGAGTCTGAGCTGAGTGTTAAAGCGCAGTACTTTGTAATTCCATGTGGATAACAGTGTTGTTGCAAGAACTGTCAGTAAATGTGAGAGGTTAGCAGAAACTCTTCACCTCACTCAGTATTACAGCTAAAGACATTATTACCTTGAAACTTTGACTGAAATCACAACAAATTTCCAGGAGGATGTAAAAAAATATTTTTGCCCAAGGATATTCTTGCAGGATAGGGTCTGTTATTAGCATATTGCTATGCTACAAACACATTTTCAATTTCCATGAGTTGCACTTAAGTTACGTATTTAGGTCACTTGTTTACGTATTTGACTTAAACATACCTATCTTCATCAAAACATCTTTATCTAAAACGAGTCTTTAACAAACCAACCTTTCTAAGTCTACCTATTTCCTTTTGACGGTCTTCTAAGATGCTTTTACAGGTGCAGTTTGTTCTTTTCAAGAACTGAGTGTTTATTCTAAACTAGAGCCTTACAGTGCAAACTTATTAGTTCATTACTGTTTTGTGTTTTGTTAGTGGTCCTAGAAAATATTTTGGTGATAGTCTGCTGTACTCATGTAAGGGTTTAACTAATTTTTTAAAGAAGAAGTAAAATACACTTGTTTCAATAAGTTTATGGCAGCAGTTTAAAAAAAAATCATGTCTGAAATACACTAAAACAAGTCACCAAGTATGATTAATCATGTACACACACATTTCAAATAACACAATCTATTTTGCTACCTTGCCACCATACATACTTTTACTGAAGTTACATGGACTACATGCAGTGAGCAAGGAAGACTAAAGCAACAGTTAAGATCTTTTCTCTAAATCATTAGTTTCATTGCAGAAACTTCTTCCCTACCACCTTCTCCCCGCCCCCAAGCATCATACTAGCATTATAGTCACTCCTCATTAAAAAAAACAAAACAAAACATCTAAGATCACCAATTCAGAAGTCAGTGAATAGCTAGCAAGAAATTTAAAAGACAGATCTGCAGATTTTTCTGACCCCCAGAGATGCAGTCACTTTAAGCAGAAGGAGGACGAAACAAACAACAAAAAGATAAATACTTCTGTAACGATCAGCATCACTTAAAACAGTCTAGCTGCGTATCAGCTAGAGTAGATTCAGGCAGAAGCTGCACTGTCAAAGGAAGCTATTTCTTTACAGATGGGAGTCTGGTCGCAAACCAGCACATACATTGTGGGCTACTGGGCAATCACGGAGCAAGCACAACTGACTGTGTAGGTGTAGTGTTTACACAGATTCAAACCAACACAGTAGTACACTGTGGGGAAAAAAATGAAAATATCTGAAGGCATCTATGGACTCGGTGAAACTAATTTCCAGCCACTCATTATCTCAGCCTAGGAAAGCTGACACGCATCCTGCCTCACAAGGACAGGAGCACAACGCGAACTCCGCGCTACCAACAGCGGGAAACCACACCGAGCGGCATCTCCGGGATGTTCCCATAAACGCCGCCAAGCACAAAGCTTCACCCATACGGAACGTCCCTGCAGTTTCCTAAACGCTTGCGAAACTGCAGAGACAGCCCCATCCTGCTTAGATAAGGGGGCTGTGGCACCCGGACGGGGACGGCCCTCGGCCGCCCCAGAGGGGAGCAGCGGTAAGGCGAGGGCACCGGGCAAGCTAAGGACAGGCCCCGGTCCCCCCGGGCCGCGCTTGAGGGGGCGGCAGGGCCGCCCCGGGACGGGAAACTCACTGTGACAGTAACCAGACACCGCGCTGGAACAAAAGCGCCCGAC
>NW_010406239.1:0-12103 GCF_000710305.1 Buceros rhinoceros silvestris | reverse complement strand
CCGGTCGGCAGGTCGGTTCGTGGGAGTAGTCTCTGTGTGTCGCTGCCCGGGACCTCGAAGAGCGATCGGGGGGATGCAGACCCTCAGGCTTTTGGCTTAACTTGGCAGCCAGCAGCCTGGATGCGGCCTGCTCAGGCCTAATCACGGCCAAGCAGATTCGTGGGAGCCTTTCTTTCTTCGTGAGAGTCCAGAAGCCGAGAGAGCAACACTCCCCTCAGCTGCTGGGTTTTATAACCTTGACAAGTAACATTGCACCTGACTCTCTTAACCAATTAAATGCAGAATCATCATGCTTGCATGGAATAATTCCTATTCATTCATTAACCGAAACAAGGAAGTTTCAGCTCAAACCAGGAAGTTTAGCTCAAACCGGGACAGAGAGGTGTTCCAGCCCTATAACCACTTCTGTGGCACTTCACTGAACCAGATTCTACAGGTCCATGTCTGTCTTGGGCTGCAGACCCCAGAACTGGTTGCAGTACTCCAGGTGGGGTCTCAGAGGAGGTGGAGAACAGAGGAGGAGAATCACCTCCATTGACTTGCTAGCTTCACTTCTTCCTATGTAGCCCAAGATACAGTTTGCTTTCTGGGCCCCAAGAGCACAGAGCTGGCTTGTGTCCAATTTTTCATCAGCCAGTACCACAGGGCTGCTCTCGATCCATTCATCGCCCAGCCTGTATTGATATCAAGGGTTGCCCTGAGCCAGGTGCAGGACCTTGCACTTGGCCTTGTTGAACCTCATGAGTTGCACATGGGCCCACTTCTTGAGCTTGTCCAGGTCCCTCTGGATGGCATCTCATTCCTCTGGAATGTCAACTGCACCACTCAGCTTTGTAAACTCAGCTTTGGTAAACTTGCTGAGGGTGAACTGAATCCCTACCGTTTATATCACTGATGAACAATACCAGCCCTAACACAGATCCCTGAGCAACACCACTTGTTACTGACTTTCACTGAGACATTGAGACACTGACTGTAACTCTTCAAATGTGGCCATCAAGCCAGTTTAATATTCATCTGATAGTCCAGCCTTCAAACCCGTATCTCTCAAATTCAGAGACAAGGATGTTACAGGGGACCATATCAAAGATGATATGGATGTCTAGGTAGATGGCATCCATAGCTTTTCCATTGTCCACTAATGGACTGACTTCATCATGGAAGGCCAATAAATCAGTCAGGAAGAGTTTGCCCTTGGTGAAACTGTGTTGGCTCTCTCTAATAAAACCCTCGTCTTCCATGTGCCTTGTCAAAGCTTACAGGAGGCTCTTCTCTATAATCTTACTGGGCACAGAAATGAGACCAACTGGTCAGAAGCTCCCAAGATTCTTGTTTTACTCTTTTTAAAAATGAGACTGATGTTTCCATTTTTCAGGTCACTGGGGTCTTTGCTTGACTGCCACAACTTTTCAAATACAGTGGAGAGCATCTTAGTGAATATATTTTTGAGTTCTCTTAGGACCCTAGGATGCACCTCATGGGGTCAAATAGGCTAGTATACGTTTAAGTTCCTCAGATGGTGTTGGATTTGATCTGTGATGGGTGAGACTTCATTCTCCTAGTCCCTGCTTTGAGATTCAGGGACTTGAGAGATGTGGGAAGAGAATTGCCAGAGAAAACTGAGGGGAAAAAAATTGAGTACCTCAGCCTTCTCTGTGTCAGTTGTCATTAGATCCCTGTGTCATTTTTGAGGGGAATACAATTAATTTGTCTTCCTTTTCCGACTAACTCACCTGCAGAAGACATTCTTAATATCCTTCACATTCCCAGGAATGTGGAAAGGATAAGCTCCTCCACAGCGTGAGCTATTTTTCCCGTCTTACACAAGTATTTTGTTATTAACTGCTGAGAAAAAAAAATCTATTGAGCTTTAATTTGATTCCTGGTTTAGACCCTTAAACTAAGAGCTGGTTTTTTCTTTCTGCCTGTCAAGGCCCCTGAATAACAGCACAGTCATCTGCTGTATTAACCACTCCTCTTTATATTGTCTGCAAACTTGCTGAGTGTTCTCTCTGTCTCACTGTTCAGATCATTAATGAAAATGTTAAACAGTACTGGCCCCTGTGTTGAACCCTGAGGCACACCGCTAGCAACTGGCCTCCAGCTGGACTTTGTCCTGCTGATCACAACACTTTGAAGCCTGATGGTTCAGACAGATTTCTGTCCACTGGCCAACCTGTGGTTCCCCAGACCCTTCTCCTCCTTGCCCTACCTGAAGATAAGAGAGATGTTTGGTTCATTCCACCTAAGGACAGCATGCATTGGAGCAAGGGTAAGTATGCCAGTCTCTGCCTTATGCAGTCCTGTAACACTAATGGATAAGGAATTGGCTGGATGATCACAGGCAGTTTCAGTCAAAGGCTTGATGTCCAAGTGGAGAAGACTAACAAGTGGCATTCCTCAGGGTCCAGTACTGTTTATTATCTTTGTCAGTGACATGGACAGTGGGATTGAGTTTACCCTCAGCAAATTTTCTGACGACACCAAGATGAGTCATGCAATCAACATGATAGAGGGAAGGGATGGCATCCAGTGGGATCTTGACAGGGTTTCAAAGGTGGGCCTGTGTGAATCTTATGAAGTTCAACAAGGCCAAGTGCAAGGTCCTGCACATGGGTCTGGGCAATCCCAAGCACAAACATAGGCTGGGCAGAGAATGGATTGAGAGTAGCCCTGTAGAGAAAGACTTGGGGATGTTGGTTGACAAGAAGCTCAACATGACTTAGCAATGTGAGCTTGCAACCCAGAAAGCCAGGCGTATTCAGGGCTGCATCAAAAGAAGTCTGATCAGCAGGTTGAGGGAGGTGATCCTCTCCCTCTGCTCCACTCTTGCGAGGCTTGACCTGGAGTACTGAGTTCAGCTCTGGAGTCCCCCACATAAGAAAGACATGGACTTGCTGGAGAGGATCCAGAAGAGAACCACAAAGATGATCAGAAGGATGGAGCACTTCTGCTATGAAGACAAGTTGAGACAGTTGGGGTTGTTTAGCCTGAAGAAGACAAGTCTCCAGGGAGACCTTAGTGCAGCCTTCTAGTACCTAAAGGAGGCCTACAGGAAACCTGAAAAAGGACTTGTTGCAAGAGCATGTAGTGATAGGACGGGGGATAATGGCTTTAAACTGAAAAGGGGCAGATTTAGATTAGATATGAGAAAGAAGTTCTTCATTGTGAGAGTGGTGAGGCAGTGGAACAGGTTTCCCAAAGAGGTTGTGGGTGACACATCTGTGTAAGTATCGCAGGCCAGCTTAGATGGGGCTTTGAGCAACCTGTTTTAGTAGAAGGTGTCCCTGTCCATGGCAGAGGGGCTGGAACTAGGTTGGTGTCTAAGGTTCATTCCAACCCAAAGCAATCAATGATTCTATTCTTCTATGCTTCTATTAAAACAAATCTTGAGTCCTGAGGCATCTCTCAAGTGA
Source organism: Buceros rhinoceros silvestris (assembly GCF_000710305.1). NCBI lineage: Eukaryota > Metazoa > Chordata > Aves > Bucerotiformes > Bucerotidae > Buceros > Buceros rhinoceros. Next base: position 8,687 of record NW_010406239.1, on the reverse strand, counting down.
CACAGAATGTCTTGATCTTGTAGTTACGCTACTAAAAAATTCAGTGCATTGTCTATTACACTGCCTTCGCATGATATTAAAAATCAAACGAAGAAAAGTCATCAAATTAAAATAATGATCTTTTAGAACCTGAGAGTGTCACTGAATTCCAGCGGTGGAAAAAACCTTATGCTCTGCTCTGGATGCTTATACCAGCATAAACACAGTTTCATATCAAGAGAAACTCTGTTATGGTGACTGAAGAACATGCGCATAATTTAAAGCAGTCCTGATTTTCTCTGATAATTCTGAATCCCAAAGGTCTGATTTTTTACTTCTAATTAAAATATCTATGCATGAAGATTGGACACTTGCTGCAGGTTTTAATAGCAAGTCATGACCTAATGAAACTTCTCAGAAAAATTGGTGCATTTTGTGTCACTTGAAGCTTTTAAGACTTTCCTGAAGGCACAGAATGTCCTCGATGAATGTGTTTGATGAAGAAACTACACAATGTGAATGTTTGGCCAATTTTATACATTCGACTGGATTACGTGACCACAATAGAACTTTTCATAGTAAATTTAATTGTTTTCATTATTTTAAATTATACTTTAAAAAATCTCCCAGAAAATATTGGGTTATCTGGCTGGACTCCTCCAAATATATAACAACGCTTATTTATAGTTTTTTAAATTCTCCAGCTTTTGTAAACATGTTTGCCACAATGTTATTTGTTCCTCTCCATGATCCAGTGCAACAGATCTCCCTTTTTTCCACCAAAGTTTTTCAGTTATTCATGATCAATTCTTCCTCCTTTGTATTTTCAAGATCATCTAACAATCTTCAATAGTTCTTTATTAAAATTAATTAGTTATTGCAGAATTTAGGTGTCAATTTTAGACTAAAATAATGTAGGTCAGATTTTCCCAGTTAACTTTTTAATAACTCAATTTGGAATCTAATTTCTGTAATGATATTTTAAGTTACAGGTGAGGAGGACAAGGCATAATTACAAGCCATTTTTCCTAGTCCTAATTTTCGGTAATAGTCTTGCTTAAAAGTTCCTGCTCTCTGACCAACTAATAAATGTCTGAATCATGCATAAGGCCTGATCAGCCCAGCTCTTTTCTAGCAGAATGTAACAGCAAAAGTTTCTCAGATTTTCCTCCTGTTCAGAGATGCTATTATTCATAGCTCAATTATTAGTATGTCTAAAACAATTTATTTGCTAGACATGTCAATAACAACAACAGAAATAACATCCACAACAACAACCAACACCACAACAATAGCAACAACAACATATATATTTACCTGCATTATAGTGTGAAAGTACTCTGAGTAACACGTCAGCCCTCCTGTTCTTGGCGGGCCCCGGCTGCCCCGTGCCCGGGTCTGTGATGTCCGGAGGTAGAGCAGTGACTCTTTCACGGGCACCCCCTTGCCTTGGGGAAGGAGCTTGCGTGCTCTTGTGAGGTTGAGAGTTGTGCTGGTGGTGGCATGTGCCTCCGGTGGGGTCTCCCAAGCCAGACAGGTCTCAACTGAAGGGTCAGACAAAGTGTGTCCACGGGCAGGATGGGCTCACTAGCCTTCGGGCAGCCATCCTAGGAGAAGGACAACTCTGACTCCAAACCTGGGCAGATGGAGCTCGTTTAGCCTTGTAAGGCACCCATCTAAGAGAAGGACACTCTAACCAAACCTACGACCCAAGGACTTCGCTGTCACCGTCCAAGCTTGCTGGGCCCTGGCAGATGAACCTCAGGTGTAAAGGGTGGAGCCAGTTCCACGCACGCTGCACCTCACCTGAAAAATCCACCACGCAGGATCGAAGGGTGCACTCATCGCTTCCAGTGAGCGTGGGAAAAACCCTTCTCAGATCTTCGTTCGCGAAGCCAAGCCGTGATGATAAATCTGAGTAGTACGTGGCTCAGTAAAAGTCATATAGTGACTAATAAGCACCTCAAAATTTATTGTTCTGGAATATGGTTATGGCCTCGTACACAAGAAACACCCTCAAAGTATCATGATCAACTCTGCCACTTACCATGAGAAGAATGCAAAACGCTCTAGATTAGTTCAAAGTAAAATGAAGCATAAATGCATTCCTTTTGTGCTTCTTGTATTTCTAAAGAGAAATATCTGTGCACCAACCACCAATTTATTGGAGCATTGCTAATTTGCATATCTAATTTCAAGCTGTACTAATTGCCTTTGAAAATGCCAAGCTTGTTTATTAGTGATTTCTTATTTTCCTGAAGGAAGAGTCTATTTACACAGAACCATTCTCCATAACTGAGAAATCATTATCCTGGGACCTAAGGAGAAAAATAAACCAACATTTAAAATTTATCATGGCAAGGTGCAGCTCTTTTGTCTTACATAATAAAATTTTACAATTAAGTTAGCAGATGCCTCCAGGCATTTTGAACTGGGGAGTTACTTCTATTAAGTTTTTCATCAGCTTTAGGTATCATAACTTCGATTATTTGGATTGCTTTGCAAGCAGTAAAAAAATATTTTGCAATTTTTTCTTTTTACATGTATGTGTCACTTTTAGTGGTATAGTTCCAGACAAAAAGTGTTATGAAGTTTAATTCATGTGTGCCTATTTGTTTCGGAAAGGAATAGTATAATCACAAAGATATCTCAGCCATGCAAATAATTTCTGTACTGACCTCTGTGTTTAAATGGAATTCCTTTATTAACCTCCTAAAATGCCCAACTATAATAAAGTTAGTTTTACTATGTCTACAACAGCAATAATTTAATGTTTAATTTTTTAGGTTTAATTTTATCTGTGATAAGAAGATATAAGCTGCTAAATTTTATATTGCTATTACTATACTAGAGTCTAAAGTGTAAATAGAAACAACTGTGGAAATAGAGAAGTAAAACATTTGACAGACAACATTATTCTTTCTAATCGAGTTTAAATAAGTGCAATAATAATATCTTGGGGAAATCTACAGAGCTTAATCCTCCACCGTACTTTTTCATGGAAAATCTGAAAATTCACTTTCTAATTGTTAAAGGATGATGAACTAGAAAATTCTGTCCAGGTGTTTTAAACTGTGGACAACAGAAGGTGAGATATAGCTAACACAGACACAGAAGCACATCTTTAGCAGTGCTAATGATGTGGTGCATGATAGTTAACAAGGAGTATATTTTACAAATGCTGGTGGTAACAACAGGGTTTATTGGCTATTTTATCTCCTTACTGCTAAAGCAAGGTATTGACTCTTTTTCTTTTTACAATTCATATTATAGAAGAAAAGAAAAAGAGAGAGGAAGGAAGGAAGGAAGGAAGCAAACAAGCAAGCAATGAAGGAAATACAAGAAGTGACCTCAAGACCATTTGTTTCTATTACAACATGAAGGTTAGACAGTTCAGAACTCAGATTTAAAGAACTACAAAAATTAAGTTTCAGTTACCCAACTGATAGCTGAAGAAAGAAAGAAAGAAGTGAGAAAAAAATATTGGAGATGTACATGTATCAAAGGACAAATATATAAATATATAAATATCTTGTCAATGCAAGAAACCTTGATATTTAATTGAAATGTATTCTTTGTATGTAATCAATATAGAGGGTAGCATTAAAATTTCATTATTTATCGATCTGTGGTGATTGTATATCAAAGTCAATCCCTTGCTTTTTGATATCAAGGTCACAAGAATTATTGGAGATACATCATGTGAGTTTAAGATAGGTAATGTTTAACGGGATCCAGTTTATTTATCTCTGTGTAAAAACATAAAAATTAATGATACAAAAGGTACAAAAAGTGTGTGGGAAATAACTAGTATATATTGTCATTTGGCACCTAAACTTTACCACTTGAAAATTCATCCGTGTGTTTATTTTTGTAAAGACACTAAAGATTGATAGTTTAAATCTGTGATAAAAGACATGACATTTTAACATAAAAAATATCTACACCACTGTCAGGTTTATACTCTAATGCAATTTTAATAACTGTACAGTAATAATGAACTGTGAGTAGGAGAATAAATACATCCAGGGTAAAAAAAAAAGCCAACCAAACAGGCATGTAAATTTATTATATGACTGAGTTCCTGTTTGGAACTGAGTCAGTGCTGTAGAATAGGAAGTGTCTGTAGTGAATATGGCTATAAAAATACCAGAGCCAACTGAATGTGGTTACATGCTTCTATCAGAAGCTCAGATACGATTTTTTGGTTTTGTCAAAAGCTGAGGTATATATTAGTTTATATATATTAGCTATATATAAGTTTTATCTAACCTACTATTGCACCACAGCTGTAGAGAGTCGTATACATGTGTAATGTCTGCTTCTGATGGATTCACTGTTGGGTTTGTGTATGAAACTGAATAATTTCAAATATTTCAAATTGTTGCATTGTCCTCGAAAATGTAAAGGTTGAGATCATTCCAGTATTTACAAAATTCATCTGCGGACATCAATTCCACAAAAATACTTATTAATCCTCTGCCTACCATAACAACTTAATTAAAAATGTCTTAGAAAGGGCATAAATTGCTTATTCTGATTTCTTGACAAATTATAGTGCTAGCATTCAGCAATGGGGCACATACACACTACGAACATTGTAGACGTGTACAATCAAATAAAACAACTAACAATCAACGCAGCATGAATGTAGTAATTCATATGATATTATTTTTGTTTAATTCCTTCTAAGCATACCTATTTTCATGCTTAGTTTAATTTATATTGTTAGTGAAACTTGAAGAGGCCTAATTTTCATGGTAATGTTGTCTATTTGATAAAATGCCTTTAGTTACAAATGTGATAATTGGCCTGAATAAGACAGTCTGGTTTCATAATTTCAAATTAAAAATAAAGATATGTGAAAACAGATTCACTTTATTAAAGCCACTTTCTTGATTCTTCATACTGTAGGTAGATATTAAAAACAGTGAGGTGTTGATAATAAGATTTTTTTGACTAAAATCTAATATACCCCTCCAAAAAAAGCCCTCGAGCCTATCACATCAAATTGACATATCAGCTATGAGACCATATCACACATACTAAGTGAATCTTTTGTGCAAGCCTTTACCCAATGTGTCTGCTCAGATTCTTAGACTAACATCCTAGAGTAACGTGTTAGAATAACCAATAACATATTAGAATAACTAGAGTTCTGGAGTGTCTCAATCTGTATGAATTCTTCCTGAGACAAGTTAAGAAGGGGCTAATATTCTGAGAAGGACTGCTCTGCACTTCCTTTTTGGTTTGAGTTGGGTTGGGTTGGTTAGCATGGTTTGGTATGGTTTTGATTTTGGTTTTAGTTTTGTTTGGGTTTTTTCCTTTTGGGCGTGGGGGTGGGGCGGAGGGTGTAGTGTTTAGATAGCCTGCTTCAAAACTTCTCTTTCTCAAGATCTCGTTAATTAATTAATCATACATCCTGACTTCTAAGTCATGGTGAAAGAACTTCATCACACAGGGTGTGTTCTTGTAGGTGTCAACAGAATGAAATCTACGTAAAGAAAATGTGCTGTTTCCCCCAAATGTTCCTTCAATATGAACATCATACATTGCAGAATATGTTTCTATTTTCCAAGTATATCTGTTAGGTTTTATTGCAAAGTATATTTGAAGGTTGTGTTACAATAACTCTAAGTGACCATTTCCCCTATATTTACCCATCAAAAATACAAGAGCAAGTTTTGACATAGGATTTCTCACTCCAAATGTTTAAATGACACAAAGTCCTATGGTGAAACTTTATTGAATCTCATGTACATTAATGTAAACAGGATTATATTTGAAAAGGAAGAAGGAAAAAATATGGTTTTATTTCTGCAATAAATGTAACGTGTGATGGCTAACATTTCTGTCTTTGTCAGTGTAGTCACTGAAGGCCATTTTTCATTATACACCACCTTATGCTGGGAATAAGTTAGACTCTGATCTTCTGTACTTAAAACACATTTTGTAAACATAGGAGCTTCTTCCCTACGGTAGCTTCTCTATGTTAGAAGGTCATCTGCAAATTTACTAAGTTTTCTGCTCTTCACAAAGAAGGTCTTTAGAAAAAAATCATCTACACACCCACACACTGTCAATTATTTTTTTAAAATGTATTGTGTATAGTGTCTCTGAATTAATTAAATATTTCTATCCTTACTTCAAAAGAAAGCTCCCAGGCAAAATTTTGTGATGAAACTAGGTGAAGCTTACACGAATGGGTCATAGAGTTAGCTCTTCTTGTTTGCTATAAAATGAATGGTTAAGAATGAAAAATATATCTGTGAATATCGAATACAAGTTTCTGATGCACTTAAATGCTTCAAAACCATGACATTCAGAAAAATATACTGCATTATGGCAAAAATTATGCATGGACCTCAAAACTGTAAAAGAAAAAGAAGAAAGCCAACTTTAATTCTGATATTATTCTCTATGTTTATAACATTTTCCAGAGGCTACCATGTACTTTTAAATGATTGATTCAAAGATGGCAGCCTGCATTTCCAAAGATTTCTGTTATTGGGAATAGATTATAAAGTCCTCACACAATTTTCTTCTGACATCTAGTTCATTACATTTGGATTAGCAATAAAGGTCCTATCTTTTTCTATCTTACATCAGTTTAAATCAATATGTTGAGGAAAGAAACTATATATTTAATGAGTTCAAACCATATATACATGAGGTCAACTGAAAGCAAATACTTTTTATATGGAAGATTATCTCTGGTTTTGGATTTTTCGTGGTATAGGTTTGAAATGAACTTGGTGTTCTAGCAATGACTTCTTTAAACTCAACACTAGTAATAAAATATCGCCTGTATGTGACTGCTTAAGTTGTTACTAAAAGACTCTTTCAGTGTCTCCAACAATTTACACAAGATCTAACTCACTGTAGTTTAATGAATTGTTAAAAGATTACTTGAGATACCTTTGGCAATAGGTTTCAGAACTGTATATGCATTTTAGAAACATAAGGAAAAGAAACCCAGGGTAGATGGATGAAGAAACATTTTCATGTCTGCTTCAGAGGAACGTACATTCTCGCTCTCCATTCAAAGTCAGGTGGAAATATAAATAATGCTGACAACAAGTATCACAGCAAAAAGGTGATGGTATTATTGGTCACTAAGCATTTTCTTCCCTTTTCAAGTTTCCTCTTTTTTTTTTTTTTCCCCGTCCTGTGTACACAAAAGAAGCTCCATTCAAAGTCAGGTGGAAATATAAATAATGCTGACAACAAGTATCACAGCAAAAAGGTGATGGTATTATTGGTCACTAAGCATTTTCTTCCCTTTTCAAGTTTCCTCTTTTTTTTTTTTTCCCCGTCCTGTGTACACAAAAGAAGTGACTCAGCTTGAAGTTATCAGCTTGAGGTGATGCCTCTGGCTGTGTTACACTTACCAGTGCTGTTCGACAGCTGTCAAGGGCTCTCTGAAATAGATCTAAGAGGAAACAATTTTCTTAATTTACTATTTTAAAGGAAAAATGCGTATTTCTTCCCATTTCTATCAATGATTGAATGCTATTTTTCTATGCACTTAATTATACTTTTTTGTACTAAACTAAAATCTTTTTTACTTTTAGACTAGAGAAAGTAACTAATGTTCATCTTTTTTAACTCTCTCTTTCTCTTTGTATAAACTTACACATAGTAGATATATATGCATGGAACAACTGGTTCCATCCTAGACCAATTACTCAACTGACATACAGTCATAAATAGCTAGTTTTACAAATAATGTTTAAAATACACTAAAAGCCAGGATTTTTCAAATCTACATTAATCTTTCTGGAAGAGGATACTTTTTATTTTTTTTTTAATCCCCTAGCAGAGGAATTTTAATCATTACCAGGCTAGATTAAGTTCCTAGTTTTCTGTCTAGCTACCAAGGACTAGGAAACTGTATCATGGAAAGGAGTGGCTCTAATATGCTTTAGGGGTGATGTGACATCTGTGCAACACTGTAGAAAAGTAGGCTAATTTATGGAGGAATAAATAGAATAACAGTGAATAAAAGCGAGGAGATTTTATCTCCTTTGTGACATCAGCACATTTTTTAAAAGAAATAAAAGAGATTCTAAGAAAGGATAATAAAAAATTATAAAAAATAATCCCAAAAGAAATTGCAGCAGTTCATACATCTTGTCAGAAATAAGACAAATTTCTGTAGAAGGCAACAGAAAAAGCCATGAGAAAAAAATAGTATCTGTCGCTTAACAACTGGAAAACTCAAATGGAAATAAAGTCCAAAATTGGTTATGTTTTGTTTTTTGTTTTGTTTTGTTTTTTAAAGAAGAATATTTAACTTCTGTAAAGAACAGTCACAGAAAATGATGAAAAAATTGTGTTTTGGTATCTTCAGAATGTATAAGATGTTTTTGTGAATGTAGCTTTACTCAAATATATGATCACAGTGTCCATAAACAAAAGGCAAGAGGATACAATGGATATGGGATAAAAGACCTGACTTTGTCTGCTAACCTTTTAGTCTGTGCATCAACTTACAAAACTTGGTGAATCAAGAGACTTTCTATAAAAATGTGGTTTTTTACATAGATGTTACATTCCTCCTGAAAACATGAAAATAGTATTTTCAGTTATAAAATGAAAGGTTTCTTATCTGAACTGGAAATTCTTCAAGCACTTTCCAGTATGAAGATGAAATGAAAAAAACCAGTATCTTAAAAGCCAGTGATACTATGAAGCAACATTTTAGG
>NW_010406238.1:14718-33776 GCF_000710305.1 Buceros rhinoceros silvestris | reverse complement strand
TAATAATTTCAATAATCTGTGTAATAATGAGTGACCCTACAAGAAAAGCATAATATCTAAAAATGACATGAAAGGACACCGGAGAAGCCACACATCAAAGTTTTCTTAAGGCAATAAAAGATTAAGAACTAGATCTCTACCTCAAAATAGAGGATTCCTCATACTTTTTAGGTTTTTTTTAAATTAATAGCCACTGGTTATTGAAAGAGATGGGAAAATAAAATAAACTAGACCAGTTTTTGATTTGGCCTATCAAACCCATGCCTAAGAAGAACTCACATTCTTCTCATTTTTAGGATTTTCAAATGAATGTGGTATACAAAAATTCGTACAGAGAAGTTAACAATAGCCTGTTCAAAGGGATATAACATCATTATCTCAGAGCAATTGTTTAGTAATGTGGAAGTGGCCCATGGGTAAGGGCAGACGATGACAGAAATTATGTAATTGGCTTTACCACACCACCAAAAAAACCATGTATCTGTTGTTGGAAGCAATACAACCCCATGGTATAACTAAATATATAGTGAGGTTTAACAAGTCTACTAACTAAAGGTGTAACTTGGAAAATAACTTGAGTATTTAGTTATCTTTGGACTATTTCTTTACACATCAGCTATCTATTGCTGAATGGTAGTATTAAATGAATTGTTACACTGTAAGTAAAAATCAGGGGGGTTTTGGTAAATTATGAAAGAGTTCTTTCACATAAACTATAATTTTGTGTGTATTTTCACAGTATCTGTGTCAGATGAATGGTAGAGGTAGCGATTAGAAACAGGAAATAATCACTACCATATTTCTATGGATGGGGAACCAAGAGAAAATCCAGAAAACTTTGTAGGCATCCAATTTGTCCAGGGGGTGACAGACACACAAGTGCTTGGAAAAATCTGGAGCTAAATGAAATCCCCGCAGACTGAATGAATGCAAGTCTGCCCAATAAACCCTAGTAGCAATAGGACATTTAGTTCAATGTTTTGATGTGTCCTGACCTTTACACAAACTGGCTTATGCTCCTGTGCGGATACACCTGCAGCAGAAATGACTGCTGATGCAGGACTGGTGGAAAGTTATTCATGCTTCTCTTTTTGCATGCAGACCTCTCTAGACTGATTAGAAATGGAAGTCAAACTAGCTCTCTTCTTGACAGCAGTTGGGAAGCATAAGATGAAGACAATTCCAGCTGGTTTTGAAGAGATTATTCCTGGTTTAGATGCAAGGAGAATCAGATTAATGTCTTATATTCTGAAGGGAACTCATGGTTTTTAGTGAGCTTGTGCAATTTTCCATGATACAAATTTCCTACTTGGTAGTTGGAGCTATGTTTTATTTATTGTTTATCTGCCCAGCCACAAGGTATTTTCTAGAGTTGTATCTGGTGAAGAAAATCAGCATGCATCAAATATCTAAGCCAGTTTATTAAATTTACAATCCTGACTGAGCACCAGTTTGGAAAATTATGCGATATCTTAGTGCAATTGATACTAACTAGTAATCAGAGAGCCCTTTTAATTAGCTCTAAGTATGGCTTTTCATAGCATGTTAGTCCTGTAACCAAGGTCATTTAAACCATAATTTCTTGAGCACCATAAAAGAAAAACAAGCTGAATCTATAAACAAAAATAACATTCAACAGCAACTCTTGGTTTCTTATCCATTAATTAAGGGAGGTTTTTGGTTGAATTATAATATGAGTCAGTTTTTCTAGATGGTTCATTAAAGGCCAGATTTTAATACATATTACATGCTTTATGCTTTTCACACAAACTTATATTGCTTGGAGAAGGTGATCTTTTAAAGCACATTAGACTAATGTTCCTAAAACTCCATCTAATGTAAGTTTTATTGAATTGCTGTAACTAAAAAGGTCACCTAATGATTTGTTCAGATAATAGATTTAGTGAAAGGAAAACAAAATGAGTGGGTTATTGTAGTAACTCTGACCTTGAGATACATTTATAGGTATACTGAGATTTATGAATTTAACTACAAATGAAGAAACGAAAAAATATTTTTAATACTACTGCCAGTTTTTAACAGCAGGTATAATGCAAAGCAAATGAAAAAGGTATTTGTTCCAGTTTTGTGAGCTGTATTACATCCAGTAAGAGCTAATACCCTGGAGCAACTCAGCAACATTTTTTTTAAGGTCACTATAGAAACTTGCCGGAAGTTTATATCTCATAAAGTATCTTCCTGTTTAGACAACTGGTCATGAATTTCTCTCACTTTTTTCACTCGCTTTTGCTTTCTCCCTCTTTTCTTTCTCTGTAAATCTCATCAAGCGTGTGAACTGAGTGGATACATAATCATATCTGAATATGTAACGAGCTCAAATGATTGCAGCGTTGAGGCAGGAGGACATACAAAACCCCAAGACTTGCTCTGCTTCAGTGTGAAGCAGGTGAATTGCTTAATTCCTTCATTGTCCATTCTTCCAAAACATGGGTCACGCATCTCTCTCTCGGTTTTGTCTTGCATATCTAGATAAAGGATTTTTAACAAGAGAAGCTTTGTACCATCTGGGATAGAAAACTAGCCATAGTGCATCACTGTTCTCAAAAGTGGCCCCTGGGGTCTATCCATGAACATTGCGAATAATCGATGAGTAAACTTGTCAGTACTATTAGAATACAGGCAACTGACTTTATATAGGGAAAAGAGATTATTTTAAAGGGATCTTCTTGTTTTCCTAATCCTGAATGGGAGAGTATGGTTGAGAGTGCATAGAGATAAGAAAGATTTTCCACTGGTTCTGCTAGTAATACTTCAGGAATCTCATAAGGGTTCTTCACTATGTGGCTTTTCTATAGGAACTTCTGCTATCAACAGCTTTCTTTTTCTCAACAGTGAAAGTATAAAGGAGAAATTTTGAACAACTCTGGAAAAAAACTCCAAACAACTAGTAAAAACTTCAAGTATTAAAAAGGAAAATCATCAATATTTCCATAGTCCCACTTCTACTGCATTTATGAAACTGGGGATAGGAAAGTTAGTCTTCACTCTAAGCTTTTACTTGATGAGTAATGCAATGTACTTGAGATGTGTAAAAGAAAACAATGGATAGAAGATGATGCTGCACGAAATAGAATTGGAATTTAGTTGCAGACATTTGCAAGTGATTGCCATAGGGCATTAAAAAATTAAAGTGTTAAATTCTCTGTTTCACTGGCTTTGGATCAAAACTGGGTGCCTTTCTGGTGTAATTTTAGTTAACTAAAAGCGATGGGGCTGCATAGGAGCTTACTGAGTGAAACTGTGGCATTTAGATGTCATGGTTTAATGGTCTCCTTCAGCCTTAAAATTTATGAATCCTTTAAGACAGGCATTTATTGTTTATATATTCCCTTGAAACACAAAGTGTGAAAGAGCTACATTATTATTCCTGTGCATTGATAAGGTAGGGGCCATTTTCTGAGAGAGGACAGCTAATCAGGGAAGTGGAACATATTGCAGAGCTTACTTTTTAAACATACAAAACTGATTTAACGTTGAAATAAAAATACTTTTTTTCCCTCTTTTTTTTTTCTTTTTTAAATGAAGAAGTAATAACTAAAGGTCCAGAGATAATAGGGAGGCTTATCAATTACAGAAGCTACAGAGAAAACACTTGAGCATAGTTATGGAGCTCACCAAAGTCTCTTCCAGCTAGTTTTTGAACCTGCAACACTTACAGATTGGCAAAAGCTGCCTGGCTTTCTCCTGGGTTTTTCAACTTCAAATATTTTTTTGGCAGATGAGCACCTTTAGCATAAATTCACCATTCATCCGTGATTTTCCTACTGAAAGCACTTTCTGTCTCGATTTAGATCCTATAACAGGGGGAACCACGGTGTGGAGCTTGCTCCAAGATCAGGCCCTAAGGAACCCTAAAGGCAAAAGCATTTCTTTAACACATTAATTTAATCTGTTCTTCAGCTCCTTTCAAATGTTTGCCACTAAGGAAACTGGATGCTGCATTAGGTTTTGTTCCTAGCTGTGCTGGCATATATGTGGTTCTCTACTGGCAGTAAGCTTGGTCAGTGCTCAATGCTGCATATTGATACCTGTCCCCAGCTCATGTCCTGGAAACAGCTCAGCCAAGGAAGTGGTGAGCGATACATGGGCTAATTTACTTTGCTTCTCAATAGAGAAAATTAGTCTGTAATCTTCTTCGGGTGCTTGTGGCCAGACCTGAGTATCTGAGATAGCTTGTTTAAAAGCAAGCTCACGTCTTCCTATGCTATACTGGATCTGCAGTCGAAACATACCTCAGGTCTCCTGTTCCTCCCCGCTCTTTCTCAGAATACTGCAGAGTATTCAGGGTGAGAATTTTTCTTTTATCTTCTGGCTGTAAACTGGTTATGTATGGACATTCCAGCAAAACCCTCCAGCTACCATGATGATAATGAAGAAAGGAAAATTAGGTCAATAACAAATAATCCTCTTATAGACAGAAAAAGATGGGTATATATATTTCATGGTGTGGGGAAAATATCAAAAGGGACCAATTATTTTATATTTCTTACAACAAAATAAGCAGGTTCCAGCGATGCATCAGGGCTTACAGAATGAGGGAAAGTTAGGATCCTCAGGGCCTTGCAACAAACTACTCACTCCTGGAAACAAGCACATACTGGCAAGCCTGTGTCAATATCAATAATATGTATATCTCAAAGCATCAGACAAAAAAAACCCCAAAATCCAAAAAACAAACAAACAAGAAAACATCCCATAAAACCCCAACCTAAACCCTTAGAAAATATAATCAAAGTGTCAAACACATCTGTTTAAAAGTTTATGCAACCATAAAAAGGAACTTTTAGAAATCACTAGGCTGGAGAATTAATCTAACTAGCAGAAAACCCCCCCTACATGAACCAGGCTTTAACACTGAGTAAACATTTTCTTTTTAAGCTATTTGTATCTTTTCCTTGAACGTTTGCAAAAAAGGAAGGAAAAAGGTGTAAATAACACTTCTACTGGCAAGATAACATCACTGCTTCAAGGCACAAAACCAGATAAATGCATGAAAGAACTAAAAGTCTAATGAAACAAGAAGCAAAAGGATGAAAATTCAATCTGAAGCTCTATTTCAAGTCCTTTAACATGTTTTTGATAATGAGGGTTGCTTTTGCTGTCACAGAAAATATAAAAATGCCTGCTGTAGGATCACAGTTGATTACTGAATTAAGGGCTGCAAAAAACCTGACAATGTTTCTGAGTATAACAAAACCAGGTTTGTTTTTGGGGTTTTTTTTGTTTGTTTGTTTTTTGTTTCTTGGGTTTTTTTGAGGGGGGTGGGTGCAGGGGGAAATGTAAGACACTAGCAAGATTTTGGCAGTCCACATCTATCTGTATCTGCTGCCTTGCAGGAGATGCATTTGCTCTTCTCAACTGGGCAATGAGGTAGAGGGATTCAAATTAAAAGTGGGAACAGGTTTGTATAAAGTCCAGGTGAGAAATGTATATTTAGGGATGAGGTAGTCAAGCTTTGAAACTACCTATTTCTCTCCAGCACCAGTGACGGAGGCCCAGGTGATTATCCTAAATGCAGGTGTCTTCTCTAAAGACATTGCAAGTAAAGTGAGATAAACCCCACTGTATGCATCATAACACATTGAAGTGGCTTTTACATCCGCTCCGTGTCAGCTGGGGGCTGCTTCCACTCCATTCTCAGCTCCACTGGCAGAGGGGCAATGGCTCCCTGCTCACTGGTACGATGGAGAGGGAGAAGTGAATCCTTGCTTAGAGATATGTGGCTGCAAATACTTGCATATCAACACTGAGTAAAGCTGTAAGTGAATTTTGATCAGATATGGCATGATGACTCACCGGAATTTCTGTGGTTTTAGACTCTTGCATTGTGACTTGATGAGGTGCTGTTCCTCAATCGTAGGTCTCGATGCATTATGTTGCTTTTTCCCTCCACCCTGTTGTTTACATAAGTTATATCTTATGATCTTGTAAGTGTCAAACAGAAGTAATTTCTTGCATCAAATCAAATAATTCATCACACCTGCCGTGGACAGCTGATTTTCATTTTGTATTTCCTCATTCTTGATCCAGTCTTCAAAACCCCTCAGTTTAAAATATGTTGTTCCTGTATTAGTAGACACAAATAACACACTTTTCACCATTTTCTCCTTTTACACATTTCTGGCTGCCATGTTTCTAGGCCAGTGTTTTGATTTGAAGAACGAGGGCTGCTGTTGATTAAATGAATCATATCAAAACTCACTACAAAAGGCTGATGAAACCACTGTCCATGCCACATCATCCATCCAATGCAGCACCCGGCTTTGGTCTGATGCATCCCCACACTACAAAACTTACTTATAAATGGAGACGTATTGCAAAAGTTTCTCAAATGCCGTTTTGGTTATTGCCAGTATATGGATCTTAGGCATCTAAGAAACATCTTTGGCTTTACTCAGGTGCGGTTTTGTCAAAACAGTCATACTAAAGGTACATGTGTCATCTCCTTGGATGTGACAAAGTGTTGGAAGCCCATCCCTATAGCTGTATTGGCCTCTCCTGAGGGCTGCTGCATTGGCACAGCCAACAGCTGCCAACTCCAGTGCCCTGTGAAGCACCTTAGTGACATGGGGTTGAGGTTATGCATGAGCAGCCTGATTTAATCTGCATTAATTTTGACCTGTATCTTTGGAAACTGACTGAGGTTTTAGCAAAATTCATAGCTAGACAGGGTTGGTTTTTTTTTTTTTCTGTCTGAAAACCGAGGTTTGTTTTTGTTAAAGTTTATCCTTATTCCTAATTAGATAGTAATGGGCTGACAATTACTTCTGTATATGAGAAGTAATATGCAGAAACCCTCCTTTTACTTATTATGCATTGGTACATTTGCGTTTTAGTTTTACATATGTGTGCTTCTATAACACTGAGAGCCTACAATAGGCTTACACAAGGATCATTGACTGTCTAATTAGTAATAATTACATATTCTGTTCAGCAGAGATGATTATTCTCTCTTAATTCTAACACCAAATAACTGTTGCAGTGGAATAGCTATTTCCTTTCCTGACAAATCGACCAGAACTTCCTCACTTTTCCTACATGGTTTTATAAGCACATCTGTTGTATTATTCTTATGAAAATGCCTGCAATTTATTTTCATCAGGACACTTAATGCTCCCTTACGAACACATGGTAGAACATGGAAGGAAAGTGAGATCTGTGCATTTTGGGGTAGAATCAATCATGTCTTATTAACCATATAAATGTTAGGGGTCTTGTCTAAGTCAGTCATGAGGCCAGTTAAGTGAGACAGGATTGTTCAGACAGTCCTTCACTTATCTTGGGTGTCTATTTTAGGACTGAATGAATCTGGAAGCAGTTGTCTTATAGGAAGAAATTAGAAGTCTGGTTTAGACTAAGAGTTTTACGTGACTAAAGCTAGGTGAAATGAATCCCAGTCCTGTGGTCTTCAAATTGCAAGTGGATAATCTCTGGATTACGTAGTTTAAGTAGTAAATGAATACTCAGGGCTTTCCCACCATCACCAAAACTATTTGAAATTTCAGAATAGTCAGACGAACAGATCATGTATTCTTATGTCTGCACAGGAATGATCCAAAAACATCAATAATCAGTTTATGTAAAAAACCCCAAACTGCCTGTACAAAAGTAATTGTGCTTCCTTACCGTTGCCTGTTTTGTGAACCAAATGAGGCTCAGGTAGTGTATTTCAGGACTTTCATAGGAAGTGTGCACAAAGAGACTGATTCAAGTTTGTCTTGGCAAACATATAGCATATTCTAACTGTAAAATATGCCGTTTCTCAATGTAAATGTTTCTTATGTGTAGTTAATTAACTTAAGCTCTGGTGCTGCTGGTACAACACCACAGCTTTTGAAGCTGCCTATCATGCCTTTACTCACAACTGTGCTGTTGTACTAGATGGTTCTTCCCTGTTTGATGCTGCTCCTGTCCCATTAGTTTCAGTGTGTGGTTAGCCATGCTGAAAAGAAGTTGGAGATTTCTTTGTAAATAATCATGTAGAGGGGGTAAAAATGAAGAGAATTGTTTGGTATGAATTGCAGAGAAATTCAGACTTACACACATCCACAACCATCTTGGAAGCAGATGCAGCCTCAGAGAAGGTTTTGAAACCAAAGCATGATGGATAACAGGAATAAACCAAACGACAACATAAAAAACACCTCAGACTGATGTTGTCCTTGAATTTGGTGTCTCTGATCCTGACTAGAATAAGTCATCACTAGTAATAATTAATCAAAGTTTAGCTCTTAGTGTGGTAAGCAGCCAGAAAAAACATCTTTACAAGAACTTGTTTCATTTATTTGTCTGGTTTATGATGTAATCAGCTTGTTTGAAGGAAAGAATTTATAAAAATCTTGAAAACATATGGTTTAAGTGGATATTTATTTGACATTCTCATCCCATAGAGCCTCCTACTAGAAAGGCAATCTAATTCATTGATGTTCTGAACCACAGAAGCATAAAATGATGTTGGAATAAAATCCCGTAGTAGTTAACCAGTGTTTGTTAATGACTAATGCTGTTAGGGATGTTTCATGTCATTATCTGCTTGTGAAGGAGACTGAGTGAGATTTCTTCAGATAAAGTATTAAGCGTCCATACACAGAGTACAGGCCTGATGTAGTGAGTGGTATTAAAAGAAAACAGAGCTGAGATTACATTATGTGGAGTACCATTTTTTACTGCGACACTATTTAAAATATTGTAATGGTTTTAGTGACTGTTGCTTAACACCCCCCACAACCCCCCTAAAAATTTCATCTTCTCATATAACAGCCTTTATACCCTGAAATAATGAGTTTGAAGAACCTTACTTCACCATTGCTTTTACAAATAATTGGCATTTTAGCCTGATAACATTTAGAATCTTCACTGGCCTCATTAATTTTGTTTCATTTAGTTTAAATGTTTCAGGGCAGCCTAAAGCCGTGTTGAGTTTAGCTATGATTTCTTATCTGACACATCAATTTCAGTTAACTGATCAGTTTTTTAATAGAAGATCTGAGAAAACGGAGAAAGAGCTTCATTCTGTCTGGGATGTCTGTGCACTACCAATGCACTAATGCCCACCAGCTTCTAGGAATCTTGTTTTTATTGTTATTATAATTAATTTCCCAATAAAGAAAATTACAAGAGTCTCAAGAGCTCTGTGAAGTGTTGGATGATTGCTGTACAGATGAGAATGAGAGATCAGACCTAGTAGCTTTGCATACAACCTATGGGCCAGGAACATCTCACTCTGCTACTATAAATACTATTTTTCAGTCAGAATTTAATTATGACCAAATATGCCATGTTTCAGAAGAATTAAACATCTAGATTTCACGTTTTGTGATCACTGAACACAGTATGATGTTTGTTAAAACATGCTGACTCCTCATGTATGTAAAAAATTCATTTCCTAAAAAACCTCTAGTTTAAATACTGTTTATTGTTCCTAAAAACAGGAATTGGGTCTTCGATTGTTAAAGATGGTGGGAATTTTTTTATAAAGTTTCTTCTAAGTTTAGGTACTTTAATTATTTATCTTCTGAGTTGATTTTTTTTTTGTTATTAATTTCTGAGTTTAAAATAAAAAGGTGTGCTGAAAATTTTCTACTCTGAGGGTATGTTTTCAGTAGATTTTCAAATAATTGAATAAAACTTTGTCAGAAGTTACATCTTTGTACTTTTTTTTTAAGCTTAACACTTCATATATCTATAGTCTGTATAATCTATAAACAATATTTATTCATATGTAAATGATTACATATATATACATGAATACATATGGCTGGATGGATTTCTCTGGAATTTTTTTTTATGGATTTTTGTGAAATTTGCTTGATACTTAAAAGACAGAGAAGAATCTGAATCAAGACACCTGATTTGCCCCCAGTGTCCTATGATTATAGGAAACTAGTCAATGTCATTATAAGATCTCACAGAAACTTCCGTAATTTAATTTTCCCTGGTTTAGTGTAATTTCATAGTTATTTATAAAATGTATGGCTTATATATAATAAAAACATCTATGGACAAGATAAGAGAGCAAAAACATTGATAACTGAACTAGTACTTGCTCCCAGATGCACTTCTGGTGTGCATCTATACCATCACAGAGGACTGCACTGATGTGCTGCAGGTGATTCCACTGACCTGAGGCATCTGACTCACTGGTACCCTCCTCTGACTCCTGCTTTGCTGTATAAAGCAACTGAGACAAATCTCTTTGCTTCCTCTTTCCCCAGGTTCCAATCGCTGTCAAGAAACTGGTGTTAAAATATTACTGATAGATTGGTAAGTCCTTTTGTTTTAAGTTATTATGGTTTAGTATTTCCAACTTATTATATTTGAATGTTTCTTTTTCTTCAATTTTCTTTTAATACCATCATAACATTCAATTTAATTTAACCTTTGAGTCAATTCAATGTAATACCAGCATTACATTCAATCATGGTTTCAAAAACAAATCTTTGCCTTAGCAAACGTGTGTCCACGCTAGAGGAAAATGGTTTAGATTTTACCTTCTTCCTTAGCAGTGTTCCATGGTTTTAGGGCAATCGAACATGTCTCCAAACATGTTGGCAATAAGGCTGCATAACTTCTCAGTGGTGCAGTTCATCCGTCATTCCTAAAACCCATACTCTGTTCTGGCAGAAATATATGGGGTGTCAGTGTTATGGTACCTATGCAGAATTCCAAACCTGATGTTTTTTAGAGATGTTGTTGAGATGTCAGGGTGGTTTTCAAGGCCAGGTTGTCTTCCATCCAAGTCAAAGGAAAGCTTTCTGTCTGCTTCAGTAGTAGCTAGGTCACTCTCTTTTAAAGTTGAATTTTTTTGATTTAAAGTTGAAATTTGTTGATTTAAAGTTAAAATTTGCTGAATGTCAATGTATTTAGTTATTTTACTGAAACTATTCCTACTATCTGCAATAGGAATCTTCTGCTGGAATTAGCAAGGAGGGATTTAGCCATTTATCACTATATTGTTTTTGTTGTGCCTTGTTGTATGTTGATGGAAAGTAAAATAAGGACAACCAAACTGTCATTTTAAAAAGCCTAGCTAATGAAATAATTAATGATATATGAGGAACTGCACAGGTATTTACCAACTTGTTTCTGCAGTTTAATATATAATCCTGTATGCTACCATACCAGGGTACAAAAATAGTTATTTTAAACTGCTCTTGCACCTGTAACTTGAGGTATCTGTCATCATGAGATGTTAACTCAAAAAAGTTTAACATGTTATAAAAGGAGAGACCATCAAATCAGCTTGTCTATGGATTCTTGACAAAATATTTGCATAAAATAGCATTATGTGACTTTGTTGTGAAAAATGTACTCTGTAGTAAATGAATGTCAGAGAAACAAAACAGGTGCAAAATGCTATACAAAGCCCATAGATCTGCTTTTATGAAATTGCCTCAATTAGAGAGCATTTTTATTTGAGATTTCTGTTGTTTTATTCATGTTTGTAGAGCTTTGTTACTGGTGAAGTGACTGATAAAGCCAGTCAGGAATAAAATCCCATGCATGTTAAAAAATAAACTAAAGTGAAGAGGAAGGTAACACAGGTGGCTCTATTAAAACACATACAGAATCGTCATCAGGAAGATGCCTGCTTTGACTTTTTTTCTATTAAGTTCAGCATCAGTACAAAATAACTGCAATTTTAAACTCATATTGAGAAAGGATTATGTCTATATAAAATTATTGAATGACAACAAGAATGGGTCCTCACCATACGTTTTTAAATGCATTGTTCTTTCTTCTTTCCTGAAAGGGAATCATTACAATTGAACTGTATCACATAGCTGGATGAATTTTTTTTTTTTTTCTAACACTGTGTACAGAGTTAGAGCTGGCAAACATGGCTCTCTCGTGGGTTAACAGAAACCTATTTGATATGCTGAGGATGCAGCTGTAGGAAATGTCAGTTTGTTTTGGGGAAATCATACTGCTAACCCAAAGTCAAATCAAGCAGTGAATAATATAGTGTTACTGGCTTGGTCTCTGCCTCTTCAGCCTACTGTGTTCACTTCCACTTTATAGGCAGGTAGTGGGTCCCAGTGCACCTGCAGTACCTTTCTATGAGGAAGCTATTTCCCTGCAAAAAAGCTTTCAAAAGTCCTCACAAAGAAACAGGAAATGATGCCAAAACCAGAATAAGAATGTTCCTTTGAAAAAGTGGTGTTTGTTTAAGGACAGTAAACCTTAATCTTGCATCTACGGCCTGATTATGGCGGTGTCCAAAGCTAGATACCACAGATCTCTCCCTTAAACTTGGTTTCATCCAGCATAATTTAGAGGAATCTGTGGTAAGGGCATCATCCCAATTCTACAACTTCTACACAAGCACTTGCTGTCAACTTGGATTAGAAAGAGCTTGAGCCATGTCATATGGTTTGCTGTGCATTGTGCACTCCCAACAAACATCCACCATAGTCTGAAGAATATCACAAACCACAGGCTGCTCTCAGCTGGCAGCATGGTAGAGATCATCCTCTTTTATTAATGAATGAATACAGCTCCATGGAAGAGTGTGCTGTAGGGCTTGCCCTGCAGAACGGAGAATGGCCCTTGATCCAGTTCATGTAGTGATGGAGAGGTACCCATAGGTACAGACTTAGGTAAAAGGTCAGATCCAGGTTCTGGCCCCTGCAGCGGCACACATTTCTGTTATAGCTGTGCTTAAGTAATTTTAATGATATAATTTTGTTAAATAGTATTGTAGGGCTCCTGTCACTAATTTTTGGTTAACCAAGTGTCAATTTCAGCATTTATTCCATTAGCATTTGTAGAGTTGCTTTATGCTTATTCTGCTCATTTTATTTCTTAAAGTAGAAAAAGGCTATTCTGTATAGTAAGTTAAGCCTGAATTCAAGTTTTCAATTAACACCAAAATCCTAACTGAGGAGGACTAAGCTCTTTTCTTAGCTGGTGGGTTAGAGAATCATCTCCAGAAGACAATTAATTCCACCTCTGGCGTGAATTTCTCACAGGAGATGTCTCTTCCTCCCTACTGACACCTCTGATCTTATTTCATTCTGTTAGAACTGCTCAGAAACATGACACAAAGAACTGGTTTTAATCATGTCAGTATATTCATAACACTTCTGGTTTCACTTAGTTTCTCTTTGAACATCATCAACTTTGTAACTTTGTATCTTCTTTAAGGCATTTGTAAGTTCATATTAGAACAGGAAGTCACACTTTGTCTCAAAATGTATTGACTTTCAAGAACTGTATTTATTTGCTCATTTTCTGTAAAAAGCTAGTGATTGTGTTTTCTTCAGATGACTTAACCTCTACAAAGCAATTCTGAATATCTTACTATAGCAATTCACTATATGTATGTTCAAAAGAGTAAAGTTAAAGTTTTTGATACATTCAGCTTAAAATATTAGAGAATAGTTACATAACAAGAAAACGCTAAGATTTGAAGCTTTTTTTACTGGGAGACTTAGGACTTTTATAGCCTTCTGTGATATTTTTCAGAAACAGAAGGAATTACTTTTGTGATCAAGATGAGTTCTAGTATTCTAGTTACCTTGGACCTTCCAAGTCCAGTTTTCTGGGTTTTTTTAAACTTACTTATTTTCATCAGCTAAAGTATATTATACATCTCCATCTATCACTAACATATGTCAACCATTTTTAAAGGTTTTGTCCCTACAGCTTTGAACAGTTCCATTGCTAATGGTGAAAATAACAAAATTTTGGGGTAGGTAATTCCCAGATGATCAAACGGAACTTCAGGCATCCTATTTCAAAAATTTAGACAGACAGGAACTTCTGGAGATCATCTGTTCAAAACTGTACTCAGCTCACAGCTAACTTCAAAGACAGATCTGGTCGCTCAATGTCTTTTCTAGGTGAGTTTTGGATATCTTCAAGTATGGAGATACCACTTCTCACCTGGGCAATCTTCTCTGGTGTTTCACCACTCTCATTGTGAACAATTTTTTCCTTACAGCTAGCTAAAATTTCTCTTGCTTCAACTTGTCAGCATTGACCCTCGCCCTTTCACTGTGCATCTCTGTGTAGAATCTGACTTCACCTTCCTTATAAACTCAGTGAATTCTACTCCTGTTCTCTATAACCTAGATATCGTAATATTTTTCACAACCAGCTTTGGAATGCTTTTTTCAGAAAAAAATGCTATTTCCTAAACTAAGATATATATGGAGAGATTTTATTCATAAATGGAATAAGGTGCTTTTCTGATACATCTGCAGGCATCTAGGAGCAGGAATCATGAGTGATCCAAACTGGATTAGGAATGATGATGAAACATGTTAGTTCAACCTGTTTAAAAGGCATCATTATAAGAAGGATCAAGTCAATCTTATGATACAAAACTTCCTAATAATCTAGATGACTTTATAAAGCAGTTGTCTACCCTACACATTACATTCAAGAAGGAACATAGTTTCATAAATCAGTGGCAACCCAAAAGAGGCAAGTTCAGTGTTGCATGTGCATTTGTAAATCTATCATAACTGTGGAAATAGATTTTTATATCCTGCTGCTTCTTTTTCACATCCACAAACACTAGTGAAAAGAAGAATAGGTGCTAGTGATATTTGACCTAAAAATTGCAAGGTGCAGCTGATGAATGCTGAGTCTTACCAATTGAAAGCCACAGAACCAAGTCTACCAATCAATATATATGAAACAGTGTTTACAGTGCAAAGTGGAATAATGTACTTTGGAGAAGACAAAATAACAATTTTATCCTGTGCACTTATTTCCTCCAATTTTGAAGAAGAAAAGACAATTGTATAGATTCAAACCCTTCAGATAACATGACGGTCTACTAAAACTTCACAGTCTTCTTTGGGACAGAGCTCTCTGAGAGAGTGGCTCTGCCTCAGCTTATCAGGACTGCAGTCCTCATAAAGAGGCCAGGATGGGCCCTTTGCGCCTCAGTTTGACTAGGTTGATAACGGGTATGCCAATTGAGGCAAATGCTCCTGAAATCCAACTCATGCTTTCTCTGTCTTTGTAAAAGTTGTCAAATAACCCATATTTTCTGTCTTTCTAGTTAACCTGAAAAATCCTGTTGGGATTTTTAGAGATAAGTCTTGTCTCTCTAAATAATGTGAAATCAAAAAATTACTGAGATTTGTCCAGACTCCATTCTAGTTTGAAAAACTGGGTGCCCAGTGTGTTTATAAATGTCTTTCTTTCCAGAAAATAACTAAAATGTAAATGTAAATATTATTTCTGGATTTATAAGCAAGAATCTAGTCCAATGGTATTCTATGAAACAGCTAAATGTACTCTACTGTTTGCTCCGTATATATTCGAGAGGGGAATTTACCATTATATGTGGAAGATGAGACAATATTTAAAATCAAGCTGCTAAGAACTGTATCAAGCTCTACTAAGAACTCCATATGTACACTAAGGACCAGAAGAACTATACAGTCTCTGTTTAGTCGGTCCTGCAGTTAATCACTGTGTCTGAATTGCCAAGGTACTACATAAACCTTTGCAAGAAGTCCTTGATACTTGGAAATCCTTGTCATTTCTTGGGGGTTTTTTTGGGGTGGGAGTGTTGCTTCATTGATTCATCGTTTGACTTTTCTCCCCCTTAGCCTGTTGTTGTCTAAGAAACTGTAAATCTGG
This sequence comes from Buceros rhinoceros silvestris, assembly GCF_000710305.1. Taxonomy (NCBI): domain Eukaryota; kingdom Metazoa; phylum Chordata; class Aves; order Bucerotiformes; family Bucerotidae; genus Buceros; species Buceros rhinoceros. The sequence continues at coordinate 18,152 of NW_010406238.1, read as the reverse complement.
AGTATTATATTACAAAATATCCTACCTGAATTTAATATCCCAATATCTCATTAAGTAATTCATTCTCCAGAGAGGGACCAGTGGGAACACAAAGACAAAATTACTTTCCCAAGATTAATAAGACAGAGGCTAGAAGAAAAGATTCAAAACTCTTGAGTCCTAGTCCCAGCTTCTGCTGCCTTTCATGCTGCTTCGCTTCCAGTTGCGTGACCAGGACTTTTCATGACTTTCATCTCTAATACATTGGGGAAGGATTTGTAAAACAAGCATCCGACTTAGGAACAGATACAAACTGAAGAATAAACCAATTAGTATGATACATTAGGACTTTGGATGTCCAGCAGGAGGTAAGTTTCCACACTGCTTTTAAATAAAATGTAAAATCATCTGGGTCTTTTCTCATCACTGCAAGCCACCATTATTCACACGCTGTTAATGAGTATAATTTATGATAAGGCACAATGACACTGCACAAAAAAGTCTTGCCTAAGGCACCAACAAGCCTTGTGACGCTCACGCAACAAGGTAATTGTGCTGCAGCTCATGGACTGTTTGTGAGGACAAATTCTAATCTGATATGGGAGTCCTGTGTTATGAAAGAACAAAGCTAATTCGAAAATATAGACGTGAAAGACATTTTGATTTTAAGATTTGTGTGTTTTTTGTCATTCTCTTTCATGTCTGTTTAAAAGAGCAAGATGTTGGAAATTATAATCTCAGTAATAATCAGTTATATTTTATCTGTGCTTAAAATTGTTTGGTACAATGAGTTACGCCTCTAACATGGAAATAAATCTGGGAAAGAGAATTATTTTTCACTGGTTTATTTTTAAGTCTTCCCTTATGGTCATTCTCCACCCTGTGAGATTTGAACTAGAGCTGACCTGTGAGTAGCATCAGTGCTTTGAAAGTAACCCAGAAATCCTGGTAGCCATGCACAAAAGGAGTTATAATTACAAAGTCCAGAACGAGCACTCATCACAGTCTAGCTTGACTGTCGTCCCTCTTAAACTGTGGAAAATTTACTAGTGGCTGGAGCAAAGCATAACAGACTCCAGCTAATGGTAACCCCACTACCTCGATTTGCCTGGATACATCCCTCCTAATTTTAGGCACTACATTGAGCTCCCTTAAATCAAGACTGTAGTGACTACCTTTACAGGCACTGAGAAGGGGGATTCAGCCCATATTAGATCTCGGTTCTCTTGTGCAACAAGATCATTCTGAGGATCACGGGATAGCTCAGGCTGGAAGGAAGCTCAGGTGGTGTCTAGTCCAATCTTGTCTTTAAAGCAGAGTCAACCATGAATTAAAACCAGGTTGCTCACCAAGAGTCTTGAAAGCCTCCAAGAAGGGAGACAGGGCCAAAAGCCTTGCTGAAGACTAGGTGAATGACAGCCACTGCTCTCACTTCATCCAGAGATCCATCCACTTTTTCTCATAGCAGGCAATCAATTGGGTCAACTGTGAGTTCTCCTCGGCAAATCTATGCTGATTTCTCCTGATCACTTTCTTCTTTATATACACAGAACTGTTTTCCAGGAGGACTCACCTCCATAGTTTTCCCAAGGACTGGCGTGAGGCTGATCCGTTTGTGGTTCCCTGCTTTGTCTCTTAACCTTTCTTGAAGTCAGGTGAAGCATTTGCCTTTGATTTTTTTTTTTTTGTAGAAAAAAATAGAATGGTGAGGCTTGCCTCTCAAGTTACCTTAGTTAAATATTAAGTATTTTAATTCTCTCATTCTCCAAAACTTCACTTTACTGAGATAAAATATCTCAAATTTTAATTTTACACCTTCCACTTTCAGGAATATATTCATTAGGCATTTGTCAAGCAGACCCCCCCTAAATAAGTATCATTATTAATGTGCTTCAACGAAGTGATCAGATCACTTTTCAGCCTTCTCTTTAATAAGCTTTGCAAGACGTTGAAAGCAAAGACAAGAAGTTTGAACCTGATGTTTAAATGGCTGGTTTTTATGTTCTTCTTAATCCTGTTTCAAATGACTTTCAATATGTATTATTTGTAAAATTATTAAAATTTATTCTTTAGTTATGCCGACTTTGGCATGAAAAGCATTCAAGATTTCCATTTCTATTAATTAGCTTTAATCAAGAATTTCTACAGATACTAGCCAGATAATGATAAAACTGCAACAATTTCACTGTCATGTGCTGCATTTTAAGTGATGATGCATTTTCTTTCTGTTTTTGTGTTATTAATACCATACCAATCTGTAAAGGTCCCAGTGGAGATACTAGCCCTAAAATATGTAGACGTCATAATGAGCTCCTACTCACAAAGATTTCCTAGTCTCAACAGAAAAATCAGATGAAGGTTGGGGGATGGTGGGGGGCGGGGGGAATAATCTTTCTCTATTTTATTGGGGAAAAAAAAACCCAAAACACCTCAGAGACAATAAAAAATACAACTAAGATCATGTTCATAGTGGCTTGAAATCCTCTTACTAACATCTTTGTCCAAAAACAATCTGTCCCTTTCACTGAAATTACAAACCTAGAAATTCAACAAATAATCTCATTGTGCATTCAGAAGTATTTTAAAGTGAAGGGGAGGGGGAGGGGGAAAGCCAGTTGTTTCTTATCCTGTGTATTTGTAACAGTTTAAGCAGACCTAAAATGAAAATAGAAAAGCTGCCTACTTACAGATAAGGGATTGATGACTGGTATTAAGAGAGAAAAATCTCTTCATTGGTCATTTGCAGCACTCTTCAGTCAAACTAATGACTTACAGGATCTTGCTAGAAAAAAAATTAATGGGGTATTTTTATCAGAGGTAAAAGGCAGCAATTTAGAGAGTAACAATTACAGATTGGTAACACAGGACTTTGATGTATCACATATTACTGATGATGAAGGGATTAATACTACCATAATAATATCACAATGCTGTAAGACAAGCACAAGTTATAAATAACAAACACATTAAGTTCCAATGAGGTGGGACTGTAGATGAAGGTATTCAATAGCAATAGTGAAATAAAGCATCTCGGTGTACAGGACTTCAGGGCAGAACCTGCTCAGATAGAAATGCTTGATTGTAAAGAAACAGAGACCGAGAAGATCATGATATTTTCTTCTGGATAAAACTGTATTCACTGCTCAGAGGCTAGAGGAATAATTACGTTATTAAAAAATGCTTGTGGGGTGCTTTTAAAAATCTACAGGATAGCTGACTAATATTTAGTATATTATCTAATACAGTCAGGCAACTTAAATGATATTCCATAGCCCTGGGAAGGGAAAATCAGCATGTGGTTTCTCTTAGAAGCTCATGGGAACTTTGACAGAAACTCTTCTCACCAGAAGATTAAACCCATTTGCTGTAATACTTAAATTATCATGGAGTATTAGAGTCTTGAATATTACTGAGTCATTCATTCTGCTTATGCTAGATTAGAAACAAAATCAATA
>NW_010406238.1:0-14599 GCF_000710305.1 Buceros rhinoceros silvestris | reverse complement strand
CCCCTCAACCACTTCCTCTCTTTAAGAACGTTATATGATCAGAAATACCAGGTCGAAATCCAGTTCCCACTGAAGCTGTTAGCACAGGTTGACAGTCATGGTGCCCGTAACTCATTCTGAACTGCTCCAGTGACTACATGTAAGTGAAGGCCTGGATGGAAACACATTCTGTATGTCTCATTAATTAATTAGAATTAAATGCACAGGTATGTTTGTGTCTTGTGTTACGTTTCCATTGCATGGGATGAGTGGTGATCGTAGAATCATCTGGTTGGAGGAGACCTTAAAGATCACCGAATCCTGCACTGCCAGGGTCCCTAAACCATGTCCTTCAGCACCACTTCTACAGGTCTTTTAAACACTTCCAGGGACAGGGACTCCACTACTGCCCTGGGCAGCCTGTTCCAATGCTTTACAATCCTCTCTGCAAAGAAATTCTTCCTGCTATCTAACCATTTCTTCTCATCCTGTCTCCTGTTACACGGGAGAAGAGTCTGACCCCCGCCTTGCGACAACCTCGTTTCAGTTAGTTGTAGAGAGGAAAAAGGTCTCTTCTCAGCCTCCTTTTATCCAGGCTAAACAACCCCAGGTCCCTCAGCCTCTCTTCATAAGGCTTGCTCTGCAGACCCTTCACCAGCTTTGCTGCTCATGTTGTAACCATGATGCTCATTGCAGTGTCTGCCGGTACCAGAGTTGACAAAAGTAAAAACTTTGGCCAAAATTACTGAATTGCTATAAGAAGATAGAACACAAACAGAAACCTTAGAAACTTTGGTGGGGAGACCTTTGAGACCAAGACTGTTTTATAGCATCCCATTGCAAGAAAACTGTTACAAAATATTACAGCTAAATTCAGAGCAGACTGCAACAATATGTCACGGCATATCTTGTGTGTCAATTGTTTTCTCCTTTGAGAAGCACAGCAAGAAACAAACTGGTTTTTGTGCCATCTGTTTAGCATGTTCCTACACTTGTTGCATATATCAACCATATGACCAGTCCACGTATGTGCCAGAAGAAATCACTCTTTTCCAATGCTTATTTGATTGTGCTTTAGAAAGTTGTCTCCTCAGCCTTTCTTTAACAAATAAGTTTCTTGAAATAAATCGCATACCTCTAGATTTTACTCCCATCTACTTTGGCTGCTGAATTCATGCCTCTAAATATGTATCACTAAGGCAATCTTCTTCTGCTGGAATGTGTTTCACCTTGCTAAACTAACAGCTACAAAAATGATTAATCACTTTTCCCTAGGGGTCATTTATTACAAATGGCTCATGTGGTTCCTACATAGAGCATCCTTCTAGGGTGGTGTGATAAAGTGAAGGCTTTTACAAATTGAATTCTTGCTTGGCTGGTGCCTACTGCCATTACCTGTGTGAAATTGCATGGATGACTTTTGCAGAATGTAATATTTTGAGAAACTGTCCTAATATCTCAAAAAACCCACCAACAACCAAAACCTAACAAAAATCCTAAACAAAAAACCAGCACTCCAAAACCGTCATAGACCAAAAGTTTCTACACTATCAGCTAGTCTCAAAACGACCTCCCTATCCACTGCATTTTGTAATTATCAAGGATAAAAGGTTGTAACCGAAATTTTTAAAATAGATGCAATTCAGCCACTGTTAAAGTTCCATTATTTTAGGAGTGCTACTTAAAACCTTTTTCTAACACAGAGCCCTTTAATTTGGAAACGTGACTGTAAAAAGAAAATATTATTCTTTATGGGAAAACAGGCAGATGAAATTGCACTCTGTCTCTAACACATCACATCAGACACGAAACATTCATGCCTGCAAAACCAGTCTATGTGAAACAAGTTTATTGGATTCCTCCCAACTTATAAGAGTTGTCTTTGAATCTGATGCAAGTGATGTGTCCATCATAAGACAAATCTCGAGAATCAGTACAGTAAAGATCTATGTTTTTCTGTACTTTTTTCTTGCTCCCTCTTTTTTCGAGTCATTATCTTCCCAGATATATTTTTTGTTAGAATATTTTATCTCATTTATGAAAAACCTCTAGATTTTATTCAAATACACTATAGGAGACTTTCATAGAATCAATTGGCAGTAGTGCACCAAGGTGGACTGTGGCAAACTGGGCAAGTGAAAACTTTTAAAAAGTTTGTTTTAAAGAGACCCTCCAGGGACACGTTACTGTGAATGTTTGAACTGTTTCCTCAGGTTATCAGATCTCTGGATGTTTGAATCTTTGTCTTTGTGGCAGTAACGAACAGAACACAACTGCCAATGCCTGTGGCCTTCATTCAAGTGTAAATCATTTTTTGATTGAGTGGAAACAGAATAAAATCAATGCTTGGGGGAAAATGAAAAAAAATTACCTACATCTCTAAAAAAATCACTGTTTGTATTCCCAACATAAGAAGTTTTTACATGACCAAATTAGTCTCCCCTGTTATTTTAACCAGTGTCCTTTCTGTTTGTTAGGATTGTATCTTGACTTTCCTTACATTTCTTAGAAACATCCTTATAATAGCACTTAAAGCTCTTTAGTAGCAGCAAACAAACATTCATGCCATTAATGTTGTTAAAATAAAGGCACATGAGAAATATCGTATCATATATATTTAATAGTCTGTTTAGTCTCTTTGAAAATAGAATGTCATATATTATGGTGGATTCGGAAGCATGCTGAATTAACGGCTCTTTAACTCTTGGGAGCTGTCTTATGGGGGCAGTGGTGTAAATACAGGATTGTATTAAATTGGCACAAAAGGGAACTCTGTGCGGAAAGCAGCGGTACCTCTAACAATTACCCAATGGAACATGAAATAAACATATTCCAACTGTATTTGCAGTGAAAGTCAGAAATATGTAAAAATTTTACTCAGCATAAAAACAAAGAAGGATAAAATATATCTCATTGGTTTCAGACCTCATTAGAAGTCTGAAGTTCGTGAGGTTTCCCCTCAACACAGATTTTAATTTTTACTTAAGAATCTACATATGACATATTGAAGGACGCAAGCTTCCAAGACCCAAGATGAACTTAAGTAAGTTGGTTAGGGTTGTTTTGCAATAATTTACAATCATCTTCCTTCTAGGCTTTTGTCATCTTTTTTCTTGCAAAAGGGATCTTTTCAGTTAGAAAACTTTAACTATAAATAAATCACAGTCTTTTGAAATCTATTCTGCATGAATAGCTTTGTAGTGCGCTTGCAACTCCTGGTCTTCTAGTTTGGTTACTTCTGCATTTCTACAAGAAGAGATAGGGGAGATCCAAAAAGAATTAGTTTTATCTGATTTTTATAATTCCGTAAGTTAGTTGTTGGGATACAATTATGTCATTAATTAAAAGATAAAAAACCCTAACAACTCAAGCTGAAATCAAAGTAGATTATCTTTTTACTCTTTCAAAATTCATCAGTTATTTAAGGCACCATAAGAAGGCATTACCTTCTAGAGAGGCTCACATAGCTGAAAACTTGTTATTTGCTACAAAATCAGCGCTGTAATGTGTAGTTACTTTGGTGAATACTACCCAAATCATCAGTGACTGTTTTCAATGTGTTGGTTTTTCTAGAATAGTTCAACATATTTCCGTTCAGTAATACTAACAAGCAGTTATAAATGTGGACACTGAATGTTATTGCATAATAGATTTTCTAAGCAAATAGTGAAAGGTAAGTAAAAAATATGTGTATCTCTAGAATCACAGAGTCATTCACGCAGAATCACAGAATCATCTGGTTGGAAGAGACCTTTAAGATCATCAAATCCAAATGTTCACTCTGCACTGCCAGGGTTCCTAAACCATGTCCCCAGCAACAAATCCACACGGCTTTTCAACATCTCCAGGGATGGGGACTCCACCCCCTCCCTGGGGAATACTACCCAAATCATCAGTGACTGTTTTCAATGTGTTGGTTTTTCTAGAATAGTTCAACATATTTCCGTTCAGTAATACTAACAAGCAGTTATAAATGTGGACACTGAATGTTATTGCATAATAGATTTTCTAAGCAAATAGTGAAAGGTAAGTAAAAAATATGTGTATCTCTAGAATCACAGAGTCATTCACGCAGAATCACAGAATCATCTGGTTGGAAGAGACCTTTAAGATCATCAAATCCAAATGTTCACTCTGCACTGCCAGGGTTCCTAAACCATGTCCCCAGCAACAAATCCACACGGCTTTTCAACATCTCCAGGGATGGGGACTCCACCACCTCCCTGGGCAGCCTGTTACAATGCTTCACAACCTTTTCTGTAAAGATAAGAATATCCAACCTAAATCTACCCTGGCACAACTTGAGTCCATTTCCTCTCATTTCTATCATTTGTTACATGGGAGAAGAGTCTGATCCCCACTTCGTTACAATCTCCTTTTGGGTAGTTGTAAAGAGTGATGAGGTCTCTCCTCAGCCTCCTCTTCTCCAGACTAAACAACCCCAGGCCCCTCAGCTGCTCATAAGACCCAGCTCCCTCGTAAGACTTGTTTCTAGAACCTTCACCAGCTTTGTTGCCCTTCTCTGGACAAGCTCCAGGACCACAATGTCCTTCTTGGAGTGAGGGGCCCAGAACTGGACACAGTACTCAAGGTGAGGCCTCATCAGTGCCGAGTCCAGAGGGACAATCACTTTCTTGCTCCTGCTGGCCACGCTGTTGCTGATACAAGCCAGGATGCCATTGGCCTTCTTGGCCACTTTTCACACTGCTGGTTGTGGACCAGCACCCCCAGGTCCTTTTCTGCTGGGCATCTTTCCAGCCACTTCTCCCCAAGCCTGTAACATTTCAGGGGGTTGTTGTGACCCAAGTGTAGGATCTGGCACTTGGTCTTATTGAACTTCATACTATTCATCCCACTCAAAACAAGGTCAGCATTGAATTTGGATCAGGTTACTTACAGCACTGTGCAGTTGGGTTTTGAAAACCTCCTGGGATGGAGGTCTCACAGCTCCTCTGGGCAATCTGCTCAATCTTTTAATCATCATGAAGTCAAGCTAATTTCTTATGCCCTCACACTGTAATGTTGTGAAGAGCTTGCTTTGTCTTCTTGATGACCTGCCCGTAGGCACTGTGCCATTGCTTGTTAGGTGCCCCAAAAGCTGTCCCTTCTCCAGGCTGAGCAAGCCCAACTCACATCCCACCTCCCCACTGAAGGGGAAGTGCTTCAGCCTACCATCTTGGTGGCCCTTGAATGAACTCACTCCAATTTGTCAATGTCTTTCCTGCACTGGGGTGCCCAAAAGTGTACGTAGTGTCTAGATGTGGTGTCACAACTACTAGCTATAGAGGGATAATTCCTTCCCTGCATCTTCTAGATCTGCTTCTGGTCTTAAAGGCCAGTATAATGGTACTCACCTTTGCTGACAGGGCATAATGCTGGATTACTCTCCAAGACTTTTCTGCAGAACTGTTACACAGTCAATCTCAAACGAATAGTATTTGGGAGAGGGCGGTGTTAAACTCTCCCACACGCAGGACTTTGCATCTCTCCAGGCAAACAGATAAATCTGTAGGAGTGATCAAAGTTCTTCTGGATATAGTAAAGCTTTTCTGTAATTAACATAAAGTTGTGATATCACCTTTGTTAAATCTGTTAAAGTAGTTATATAGTGTAACTTTATCTCACTGTTTCTTATTATAATTGATCAGTTGTTTAAGTGAAAGAGAGAAGTGAAGTAGAAATAATAGAACAGAATTTAGTGTCATGGAAGAATAAAAATATTAGATGAGAAATCAAGGAGTAATATAATAGTGCCTTGGGATTAGATTCTTGGAGTAACAGACTTCTGGAAATCAACATACCAATAAATAAAGATTATCATTTTGATATTTCGTTGTTGAAATATTGCCCAGGACCTTTATAGAATTTTCCTATTTTCATCCTTAGGAAAGGAAAACTTAGTAGCCTGGAGGATTTTTACTTAATAGAATGTCTTTTTTTATAAGGCATATTCCAATTATGTCATCTTCTCATTCAATAATAAATACACTTTATCAGCTGCTGGGGTGAGCTGTTTTAGAAATTGCTCATCCTGCATTAAATACCATAGGACCCATTAAGGTGGCTCTCAGAGGTGACGGGCATGCCTTCACTGGCTGCTCTGGGATATGGAAGCAAAAAAGCCAATCAAACCTAAAAACCGAGCACAGAAAAAAACCGAGAACACACTGAAGTATTTGTAATTTCCTTTTCTTAGCAGGATAGGTATATTGTACGTTCAGGGGAGGAAAAAGACCTAAATACTTGATATTTGACAACATGGATGTGAGTGACTATTTGCTAAAATCTCGTGATTTGTTAAAGTCCATTGGTCATCCTTATTGGCTTTCTGCAAACATGCACAGAAATAAAGCAGAGTTTCTGTAACACAGAAACTTCACACAAAAGTTGATGTCAGCAGAACTGGAAGTAAAAGTAAAAAATGTTTTTAAAAAGATGATTTTCCAAAACCAAATGCTTTCAGAAATAAAGCTACTGTGTTTTACTCTACTCAGTCTTTATTGTCTTTTTTCTGTCTCAGTCTCCCAATGGGAATTCCTCTTGATTCCATTTTTCAGCCTCTGTGCAAACTCCACAGAACATGTCACTTGATCTGTTATACTAGATAACTTCTATGAAGAATCAGTGGGAGGCAAAAACTGAGCCGGACAACAATGTGCTGGCTAATCCAGAGACTGACTAGTTCACCCTCATTTGAAGCCGCCATTTAAATTCCTCACTTCATTTCCTTTTTCTCTCATCTTTTTTCCTCACATCTTTTTTCTCTCCTCTTAGACAACTAGCTTAATTTTCCTTTGCTTCTATTTTCCATCTATAAAATAAGTATAATGATGTTTCTCAAAAGGGTCTTATGTAGCTAAAAAAAATATAATGAAAAATTGCAAGATATTTTCAGATGCTGCAGCAATAGATAACACAGACATGAGTCTGATGGAAACTCTGCTTCATCTTAAGCGTTAAAGTGTGTTCCTATTTTCTTGTGGTTTCCTAGGGAGCTGTGGTTTCCTAGGGAGCTGTGGTTTCCTAGGAAGCTGTGGTTTCCTTTGATATGACTATATAACGTCTCACAATACTCCCAGGATTTAGGAGCATTCAGTGGAGGAAGAATACAATGACAGACAAAAAGCCGCTACAGCTACCTCCCCTTGAAACATACCTTTTGCATAACAGTAGTTTGCTTTTCGCTTTGTCTCCAATGGATCATCACAAACTATTTCCTTGCCTTTTGAAAAAATGAAAATTATTTTCCTTTGGAGTTTACTATATTCAGGAACCTAATATGCTGCTGAATACTCTATTTGGTGTATGGGTTTCTACCAGAAAATCTTTATTCAGCTGATGATTGCTGCCAGTATGTTGTCTTCATTTTCAGTGATGAAAAGGCCTGGAGTTATTCTAAATGCTTTGCTGTTGCCAAGGTGATAAAACACCAGAAAATTAGTGGTAGTCTCTTGGTGCATGTGTGTGAGTGTGTCTGCTCAAACACACGGGCTTTTTAGGCAACAGGTTTCACATGCATCCAGTCCTACAGGACGAAATCTTACTCTCTCCTGTTGTGTCAAAATTTTAGGTAGTTTTTGTCAGATTAACCCCAGTCTTAAAGCAGCTTCATTGCCCTGGTGAATGTTCCTGAGTAGTGGAACAGAACTGGAGAGAACTTCTCATGTTAACACCTCCATTTGCAATGGCAAATACATTTTTAAACATATGCTACTGTGTTCATGAACAAAACTCCCCTCCATAAATAAGACATAGCTCTGACTGCAAGCAAGCAGCTAAACACTAACCAGCTCTGGAGTTAGCAAGGGCAACACTTGCATGAAGGCAAAAACTGTATTTAGTATTTATGAAGGTTTACAACTGTACTTTTAGGATCCTGCTAAATCAGTGCCACAAGGTGTCAGTGCAGTTTAAGCAATTGCAGAGCAGTCCTAGAGCATGGACTGCTTTGAAAACGGGCAAAGAAAAAGAGAACACCCACAGTTAACTATAAGACCTATTTTCAGAGAACTATGTCTACAAAGCATACCTGGTCTTTTTATTTTTTTCTTTTTGATTCACTACTGGATTGTGGTCTGTGTAATTACAATAAAAATAAATGTAAAAACTCCAAATAGGAGCTACTTTATATCCATGTCCACATTTCACTTTTCTTCTAATTCAACAACTAATGAAAAAGCTGCATCTAAATACATTATATTGCTGGGCACAGCAGTGTTTTCTTCTCAGCAAATTGTTGAATTTTAATGATATTTTCCCAAGCTTTGCTTTGACTTCATGAAAGAAAAAAAAGGAGGAGGAAAAAAAGAAAACCAGCTCACTTGTAGTCATGATACAACCACCTCACTTGTAACAGGAGCTAATATGTTTCCATTACAATGGCCACATATAACAGGTAGTTAATCATCAAGAAAATTCATTAGCTGAATGTCACCAGGAACCTACATACTGTAGCAAATGAACAACGGACAACAGTCTGAGCTTTAATTCAGCAGTGAGTTCCCCTCATAAGGCTGCTTTCCTCTTTATAAAATTGGGCACTAAGTTAATGGTATGATAAATGGGTGTTTGAACTTAGTACTGAGTTCCTTGATTACAAGGACAGCAGTTATTCCTCCGTAAGTGCCAGCAGGTATCTCATAATAGGTATTTCATACACTTTTGAATACACTTTTAATACTGTGCTTCCACAACAGTGGAGCCATCACACAGAAAGCTGAGGCAGGAGCAATCTCCCACCACATAAACAATGCTGATTTAATCTTTCAGGCTAGATGTTTTGCTAATGTAAATTGTTCCTTTTGCATAACGCACAGAGCAATGCAGTGGTTCGTGTGGGTTGGCCCGTGTCCCTTGAGCTTTGGAAGTGCTTAAAATGCTTGTACCACTCTCTTAGAGTTTGGGAACTTTGTATATAACCTTTCCTTCTGCTCCAGATTGAGAACACACCTGTATGCTTCAAAGCCACGTTGTGGGCAACACAGATGATCTGGCATAGCTCTGAAATATGAATACAGATCTCCGCCTGAAAGAATCAACAGTTTAGGAGTAGACATGGTGTGTGTGAAATAACAGCATCTGGATGTGCATGTCGGAAGCTAAATGCGGACTTGAAGGAAAAGAGTTGATTGAAGGTGCTTTTGACTGCCCATGGCCTGTTTCTGTACAGACAATCTGTTCGGTTTTATTAGAGGTATTTTTGTGCTCTCAGGCAGCTGCAGTGCTAACCCTCCACCTGTGCCCAGCTTGCTGAAGTCTGAACCCTCAACTACCCTCCAAGCTACCACTGCCAGCTATTGCCCTGGGGACAGGAGCGTCATGAAATACCTTCCAAACAGTAGTTAACTACAAACACCACTTCCCACCTCTTGAAGAGTCAGACTCCACTTGTATTCAACACTCTGCTTCACCCCACAATCAGTATTGCTTTTATAGAACACTAAAAACAGCATGAGGGAAGTAAACGTAAGGCAAGACCTTAACTCTTTCTCTGTATCTTGCTCAGAATCAGACAAGCCTTGCATGACAGCGACAGCTGCCCCCAAAATACTACCGAATTTCTTTCCTTCTCTCTTCTATTACATTTTTTTTCCAGATAATAAATGAAGAAGTAATTTGTTTACAAGCCATTTTCTCTTTTTCTCTGCTGGGTGCTTCAGATGTCAGCATGATAGAAGAGTGGGGGATTTGTGGTACATCTTTGTGCCTTGGCCAAGGATCTGCTGCACAATCCATTATCACTGGGGACATTTGCGTGAAAACAGGGCATCAAGCAGTCGCTTTCATAGGTTCATAACTGTCCATCTAGAGAAATAGCCACAGTCTCAGCAATAATAACCTCTTGTGCTGTAACCTGTGCCTTTCTTCATCTGCAAACTATGTGGGTGTTCTTTTTGGGAAGGTTATTTTTGGCTTGAAATATGTATCACACTGCAGAATGCTTTCAGAGACAGGCAATTTTTGCTCACTTAAATTAAATCTATATGGAAAGTACAAAACTCATCTGGACTAGCAACATCAAGGCATAAACTGCCTTGTCTTTGTATCTTCCCAGAATTTAAACTGAGATAGATAGAGGTAGCTAGTCAACTAATTTGATATAAACAAAATAAATTGTGCAGTAGTTCGTTGAACTTCTCTGCTTTATTAACTTCTGACTCTGTTGACTCTTATTATATATTCTATAGAGAAAATTAAATTCTTGTCTCTGGTTTGTAATCACATGAAGCGATTTAGAATATTCATTTCTCTGTGCCTGAAGCAGTAATTAATTGTACCCAGATGCATAGGAATGGACCTTCTTTTAAAGGTCTGTGCCATGATAATCACAATCCTAACATTAAAAAAAAATCATTTATAAAAATGTTATTTTCTTTGCATACTCTCTATCAGAACGACAGCTTAGAAAGGATCTAACCTGTTTATATTTGGATACAAGGTTCAAAATGTCTTGATTTCAGCAGCCAGCAATAAATGTACAGTTATTGAAACTGCATTTCTGCAGTCCAGGATTTCTGAAGCCCTCTCCTCTGGTTTAATTCTGTTGTCAAGGATTTTGCTTCTAAAATACATCAAGAATATACAGTGAGAGCCAGCCAGATTAGCAGACTAGTGAATACCTTGGAAGACTGTTCCACCCCAACATGATATAAATATGTGTAAAATTATGGCAGTTGTGGGAATAAGTTTCTGTGAATAGCCTCAGAAGCTATAAATCAGACTATTTACTTTAAAACCCAGGAGAACCTTCTGAGTTTTCTGATTTTGTCACATTCCTTAAATCAAGGTGAAGGAACAGTGTTCATTTCCAATTGAAAATCGATTCATTATTATAAAACGAAGAGGTTGACAGAGCTCATGGGTCTGAGAACTCTGTCTGAGAGTGTAAGACTGCCTTCATGATGTAAATTTTCTGCATTATTTATAGGAAAACATGCAGAAGACATTTTTCCAGATGGCTCTCTTTACAAGTAATTTTTCTAGTTACAAACATCTCACCATTCCTCTTTATATCCAAGTGATTTCTTCTGATTTATGTGTCATGGAGCCTTACTGTAGAAAGTCACTGGAGAAATTTAATTGCAAAATACCCTTCTTTGGAAATGCCTTGGACAGCTCTCTATTTTAGTGGTTTATTTTCTTTGAAAGTGCTGTTGTAATTTATCTGCTTTAAACATTACTGTAATTTATTTGCATCACTCTCGAAATAAGGGGTGACAACTTCTTAGAGTCATCTGAAAGGGAGATTGAGACAAATACTGGCTTTTGGGATCTAACACCCAGAACAATTTAAGAATAATTAGTTCCTATTTTTGTGCTACTCAACAATTCAGTCTCTGTCCCAGGTGAAATCAGTTCTTATAATCATGCCAGGTTAAAGTGTATCACACTGTAGAGCACTGGAGACTTAAAAGAAGCCAACTCAGTATTTTTTCTATATTATCATCACCATTTCTATTTGATTTCGTGTGTTCTTATATGAAAATAGAACAACCTCTGTGGTCCTGAGTGTCAGACTCGATGCTCAGTGGGAGCAATATAGTGCTCAGGTAGCCCTGAGGATCAGAAAGGCACAGACTTATTACACAGACGTGTGTTGGACCCTGAAGTGATGTATCACACAGAGTTTGGCCAGACCCTCCGTGTGTGTTTGTGCATGCATTATATGAGGGAAGTGTTTATGTTACATTCATCAGGTTTTTTTATGTTACTGTTTTTGAGTTGATGGATGTTTTTTTTCCTGAAATTATGGATAAAGGTGCCAAGGGAAAAAAATACAACTGGAGGAGAGACAGGCGTTAGGGCTTGTGTCTGAGAACTGGTAATCTTGCAGCATATACATAAGATGAACTTGGGGACAATGATGGGGTTTGCCATTTGTGTAGAAATATTTCATCCATGTATTTGCCTCCTCCCCCAGTGAGTGCCAGTGAGATTTCATGGTGAATCACATCACTTCCTTGAGTCCTAAGGACAGAGAATACTCTCCGAAATGCTGAGAAAACACCACAATGATAAAACAGCAGTTCTGTAAAGTTCAGTCTCTAGCTGAATAAACACCCAAAACATCAAGTTGAGACTTCATTGTGTGACAGGTTCTGTGAAGAGAGTCATGAAGGTAAATAAGACCCTCTTCCAGCCTTTCCTACAGGACCAACGCTTATGGAAGCATAATTTCATTACAAGTTTGGAACTGAAAAATGCCATTTTAATTTGAAATTTTAATTACTTATTTTGATTTTCACATGCGATTTTTCAGATCTTAGGAATAAGTCTTAAACTTTTTTTTATATCTTTTGCCTCAGTCCAGCAAAATATTTCAGTATGTAATTAAACATTTGGTAAAACCCACTGATTATTTAAAATAAACAAGAGTGTGAGTGTTTCAGATGGAGAAGTCTCAGGATGCTCAAAGACTTTTATGAAATATTCTTGAGAATACAGAAATAGTACAAGTGTCCTTACTTTTGATTGTATACTTTTTGGGTTATATCTCATTTACTTCATTTAATTAGAAATAAGGTAACCCTCAGAACATTTTCTATAATATCAGTGTTGACCACATGAAAATAATTTTTTTTTACAGTAACAAATTTATTTAGTCTTAGAAATTTATTGAATAGAAAATATATGATCACTCCCAATTGCTTTGACTGAAATATAAAACATAACTACAGACTGTGTTTTCTAGTGGTCCTCAAGTTTAACTTACACATAGAACAAGCTGAATTGTAGTGACAGAATTTTTGAGTAAGGAGTATAACTTCTGTCCCTGTGAACACAAAATTTACACTGTGTAGTTTATTGCTGGAGATGCAGGCAGTAAACCACTCGCAATTCAAGAGGGCTGGGAAGCCTAATTTCTTCCTGTAAGCCATTTTGTCTTTAGAAATATCCTCCACCCCATTTTTTCATCAGACAGATCAAAAAGTTGAAAATTGTCTTACAGGTGATGTTTCACTTTATTTCAGTATTAGACCCAAGAAATTGTGGAGTCTCTGAAAGGGCAGGTAATCCCCATAATCTTTACCCGTGCTCTAATACGGTGCAACCCAGCTGTGGACCTCAGAAGCCCAGCAACTGCTGACTGAATTGTCCTGAATCTCACCAGTTTCACTTCAGCCCACCAGACAATATGAGAAACAAAATTCATCAGATCCTGAGGGGTGGCCATAAGGCCACTTGCACAGTTCCACTACTACTATCCAAAGAAGAAAAGTTGTAAGGTGGAGAAAAAAAATGTTTGCTTCAGTCTGTGCTGTGCTCCCAGGACACTTTCCATCCTATTGCACTGTTGGTGGTTCAGCCAGAAAGCCTTGGTAGCTGCAGGGGTGGGATGGAAAGGACCTACACACAACCCCTGGATTGCCGATAAACACTTGGCTGAAGCCAACTGCATGCTCAACAAAATCGAGCAAAGTTCATTACATATTATACTCCAGTGTTAGCAGACTGGAAACTTCCAGAGCAAATGCGTCTTGTCAGAATTTTTCCAATCATCAGCTTTTTTTAAGACATAGCTTGAGGAGTGCTGCAATTATTTAAAAAAAAAAAAAAAGAGAGAGAGAGAAAGAAGAAAAAAGGAAAGGGCTCTGGGTTTGGGAACCAACTCACTTGTGTAAGGTAAAGTCACGGCCACACAGGTCCATGCCACATTCTTTGGTAGTGTGGTCTCATAAGCTGCTTCTCTCTGTGATATTTTAATCTTCTTGAACTTGTATCTTTGCCTCCTTTGAACTGTAAGGTCTCTGGAGTATTAATGCCCAGGCACTATACAATTTTATCATAAAATGGACTTACAACTAGAGTACAGAGTGTTAAATGTTCCTAATGTATTGACATATACCAATAGCATAAAGTCAGGTAAATAAATAAGTTATACAATAGAAATTTTCCAACTAAGGTGTACACATAAAGTAAGTTACATGCATACATATATGTATATGCAAAACTGTATAAGTATTTGTAAAGGCAGAGATCTGAAAGCACATTCTTTAGTAACACCTTCACAGATATGTATCAATCAGAGTACTTTGGTGTCTGCAAGTTATTTGCACATTTGCATAGTGCATTATACTTATTTATATACTTATATATTATATGCTTATTTATTATTCTTCACTGACTCCAGAGTAATCTTACTTATTTATCAATCAAAAAAAAATAAATAGGTTTTAACACTGGAATGTTACAGGGTTTTTGGTGCTTCTTAGCGAACGATTGATTTTTCTTCTGTTTTGTTTTTCCCAGTTGGCAACAGTGCAAGCTCAGATCAGGATCAGATCAGGAGACATTAATGAAGCAGTTATTGTGATTTTGTTATGTTTTTATGTCAGTAAAATGAAAGAAAATTTAGTTCCTTGCCAGCACCGGCGTAAAAAAAAATTAAAGACACAATTCTTATTCATTTTGGTATTTTTTATGCTATAGAATAAAATCATCAAAGCTGGTTAGTGCTGTGTTCATTTCACTAATCTTATAACTTTTCTGGTATATGTTACTCAGTCAAGACCACAACAAACTTTTTTTTTTTTTTTAATTCTGATGGATTTGCTGAGGCCAACATTTTTAAAGTTGAAGATAGCTTTTTTTTTTCATGGATTGAGACAAATACAGGTGC
>NW_010406237.1:3659-4321 GCF_000710305.1 Buceros rhinoceros silvestris | reverse complement strand
ATAAACACCAGGTGTGTTCAATGTAACATTATATATGAAGTCTAAATAAATTCATGAAATTGTATTTCAGCAGAAGCATTAATGCCTGGTATTTCTCTTTCAAGTCAAGCCTGATGTGTAAGTATCATCATGAGCTGCCAGCTGCGGGCTGGCAATCTATCACCTCAACTCAGCTGATGCAACAAGAAAGGCTGGAGTACAACAGCTTCACAGTTACTGTCACAGGATTACCCGGGCTTCCTTAGAAATGACGGCTAAGAAAGAGCCTTTTGTTACATACTCATACGTACGCACAATGCACTGAAAATTTAACTCTGTACGTGCACTCCGTGTTTAAAGATTCAGGAAAGCATTCAGGGAAGAGGGGATGGGAAGTAATGCTCACCTGCAGCTTCTTCTTCTCCCGCTGGATAACTTGGTAAGCAGACACGAGCTACAATACAGAAACCAGGTACGATGATGATAACACATCCACTTACAGCTATCACGTTAATTTGCTTAATTGTATCACTATCTGCATCTTCAAACTCTTCACTTGAGAAAGCTCTTCTGAGAGAAACGTACTTAAGTTTTCTCAGAGTTTCCTTCTCCTATTTATAAAATAATTCAAATGGCTTAAAAATTAAAGCCTGCATCACAAAACGATGAGGTTACTCGGCATT
>NW_010406237.1:0-3551 GCF_000710305.1 Buceros rhinoceros silvestris | reverse complement strand
TCCTGCAGTTTTCCCATCACGAAAAGACCCCCAAGAACAGTCAGGTGGTTAAAAAGCAGCTGTGTCAGGAAGTTACATCCCACACAGCTACCCCACAGGGATGCACACAGGCCCCAGTGGACAATATTTCTCATTTTAAGCTGACAAAAGGACTTCATGAGTAACTGCACAATTTAGTTTAATTAAAAATTTGATCACAATTGCTAAGCTGTCCAAAGCTGAAGTAGCATAATGGCACTTGGAACGAGAATATACCGCTTGCAAAGTGCTGGAAAATTAAAGGAAGACCAATCTAAAACACCAAAACGAGAAATCTTTAGATCAAAAGATGTCTGAACATCCTTATTTAAGACAAATAAGGATTTTTCAGAATTCAAAAGTACTTTTAATTTCAAGGTCATACTTATTTTGCACTTCAAAAAAATTAAAACTCCTAGGGATGGCTTCCCTTACCATATATTTGATATGCTAACTTTGTGTCCTGTTTCAAGTGAGAAAGAAGATTTGCACCTTCAGTACCCATTACATTGTGAAACTACTTTTTTCCAAGCTTCACTAAAACAATTCTTTGCAACTGAACTAAAGAAACTCCCCAAAAATATAAAAAATACCCCTACATGAATGTTTTCATGACAAGAAATTTATAAAATTAAAACTCCTAGGGATGGCTTCCCTTACCATATATTTGATATGCTAACTTTGTGTCCTGTTTCAAGTGAGAAAGAAGATTTGCACCTTCAGTACCCATTACATTGTGAAACTACTTTTTTCCAAGCTTCACTAAAACAATTCTTTGCAACTGAACTAAAGAAACTCCCCAAAAATATAAAAAATACCCCTACATGAATGTTTTCATGACAAGAAATTTATAACAATGATAGAGAAAATCAAGACTTGTTGGACAGACTACACTAAAAAACCAAGCACAAAAAAACCCACCAAATCAAACCTATCAGCTGAAGAATTTTCATTTCAGGTACACTGCTTATGTAAACTTTTTAGAAGATCTATCTCACTATACTAGATGGAAGAGAATGAAAAATTAAGAGAAGACAATTACTGGATTAACTGGATAAGAACAACACCACCATTCAATGACTGGATAAGACAACAATTCCCACCACCTGAAAGCTTTACTGTTGCCAACACTTTGGAAAATGAGTAGCAAAACTACCTATAGCATTGGTTTCACTCCAACAGCAACAGAAAGAGTCCTTGAATTAATTCCTTCCAGGGAATACCTGGAAATTATGGGGAAGAGAAGTCATCTCTCGAAGACAAAACATTTGCCTTCTGCATGTGCATGAAAGCGTGCACTTCAAGAACAAGTTTCAGAAGAAAAGTGAAAAAAGGAAGAAAAGAATTTGCTGTCACGTGAGTACAAGCTGTGCTCACCCCTGAACACCACCCCATGTTATGGGCTTTCAGCAGATACCTTTGCATGCCTGCTCTGCGTGAGGAACCACTAATTAATCTCTATTGCTTACCACAGGAAATTACTTACAAATATTAAAAGGATTTCCAGAGAAATATTTGACCTATCTAGGCCAAAAATAACTAGACAAGCCACAATAATTTAGGTTCCATCTTAGCTGCTAAGTTGATCCATTTGCTCCAGATAGGAAAACAAAAAGCTTATCCATTAGCGCGGTATGGGACAACCTCCTCTTTCTCCTCTCCTCCAGGAAAACCAGTCATAACGTTGCCTACCTCCGAGTACTTTCCCCTATAGTTGCCCAAACTGCGCTCCATTCTGCGCAGCCGCTGCAGCAGCTGCTCTTTGCTGAGGCTGTCCATGTTTCCTGGAGGCTCTTCCGTTTCACTTTCAATGTCGGATGGTGGGTCAAAGGCAGGAGCAGCTGCATCCAAGTCCAGCCGGTTCAATGAGTCTCTTGAAGAAGTTCGTACCAGTGACTCCTTTGAAGGAGAGCGGAACAGGGACTCCTTCACTGGGCTTCGAAACAGAGACTCCATGGAGGGAACTCGGAGGTGAAGCCTCTGGGCAAAAGACGGAGGGTCACCCAGCTGCAGAAATTCAAAGCAAGGAATTACTTCTGTGCTGCTTTCAGGCTGACAGGCACACTAAAGCCCAGGAAACGCAGACCTGACTCGGGCAGGGGGATGACTGTTGCCTAACCCATGCAGGACACCAGAGAGCTACCACTCCCTCAGAAGAATCATCTCCGACAGAAAAATTAAGCATGTGATACCAGATGTGAGCCATTTCAGACAGCAACTACTAAATCCAATCAGCTACAGCTCTAATTTCACCTTCTAAAAGAATGTGGTTCTGGGTAACCCCTTTAAAAAGTGAAGAATATGTAACTAAAACAAGTAGGTGCATTTACCCTTGTCCCAAACAAAAACCCAAAAGAACAATAGTGTGACTCACTTCTTGATGCATTAAACAGAAGATTGTATTAATCTCAAAGACACAATGACATTCTCCTATGATTAAGAGAACAATTTTATGGTAAAAGTCCTCGTAAGTCAGTTAGTGCTAGTGTGCTGTCTGAAAAGTCCTTTTCTTATTTTTACTGTATTTTAATTGGCTTTATAATTCTTCCACAGAATTATTGATCTATGCAGCTAAAGGACTTATGCTGTTCCAAAAGAAGACGTTCCCTGCTGGGATGCCTCAGAGTGCTGGTGCTACAGAAGTGATTTGAAAGCATGATTTTGTCCCCACGATCCAATGTTGGGACACATGTGCTAGGAGCCACTGCCAATCCCACTCCAGCAAGCTGCACTTTTCCTGAGACAGAGGAAAGAATGACCTCCACCCTTCTCACTAGGGACCATCTTTTCAAGCCTATCTGTTCTTTTCCTTCAGGCAGAAATTAGCTCTCTGGCCACACAATATCCCCTCTGAAAGCGAGGTTCACCCTCCGTACCCCGTGCTGGCTGTGCCCGCCAGCACCGAGAGGCCCCTCAACCCAGGCAGCCTGCAGCACGCTGTCACGTGCTGCTCAACTGTCCCTACAAAACAAGCTCCACGCATCAGTGACAGCACTTAATACCAGCTAATCTGGTCCACTTCCATTGTTCTCCGTGGATACGGGAGGAGGTTGTTTAGTTAAAACCTACGGGAGAAAGAACAAGTGTTTGAAGGAGCAGAGGACAAGGACGTAATTCCCTGATTCTTACAAACTGCACCTGTGCTTTTGCCTCGCCTGTGGTTTAGTACTTTCTTTGGAACGTTCTTTAGGATGTCTTCATGCAAACAAGCTAGTTGGTTAAATTCAAAACAGACCGCTGCAATATCCAGAACTACAAAAGCAGCTACATGTGCATGGATTAGTAGGAGACATCTGCAGATGCTGACATCTCCACCTGAATTATTCATAATGATTATTTACGTAACATTTATGCTCAAATCAAAAGAAACACCCAAAGGACAAAATGATAGCAGGAAAAATCTAATTGATGAGCAGTGTTGTTTGCAGCCAACATGAGGAACTGTGGAATCCCACCACCTTTCTCAGGTTAAGTACATTTTTGGAGGGAGGGAAGGGGTGGAAACTACATGGAAAAAAAGAGCTGGTAACAGG
>NW_010406236.1:3308-3616 GCF_000710305.1 Buceros rhinoceros silvestris | reverse complement strand
ATGCGATCGGCAGCCTCGGGAGAGAGCCCCTTCTCTGCCACCATCTCGCTCCTCACCTCTGCCCACGGCATCTGCAGGGGGAGAGGAGAGCAGCCGTTCACCCTGCGCAGCCGGAGCCTCCGCCCCGAGACCAGAGCGATCTCCCCACGAGCGTGACGCTGACCTTGTCCAGCTTGTCCACTGTCGAGCACGTCGCTATGAACTTGCTCTCCGGGACACCGCACACGGTGAAGACGCCCTTCAGAACGCCCCGGTGGTTGACCTGGGGGTGGCAGGGACACGGGTGGCTCAGGGGACACCCCCTCGGT
>NW_010406236.1:0-3140 GCF_000710305.1 Buceros rhinoceros silvestris | reverse complement strand
CTGCTCCCTGTCCCGGAGGTGCGGGACGCTGCTCTGCTGCGGTTCCTCTCGCCTCTTTGCAGCACTGGGATCCAGCAGGGAGGGAAAGCGCGAAGGTGTGAGACCCCTCGGCTCTGAGCTCACCTTAATGAGGAAGTCCCCGAGCTGCAGGTCGCTCAGGATCTCGTGCGTGACCTTCACACACTCGGCATCGGGAAGCATCGGGTCGAACTGGCCGGCGATGTCAAAATCCTGGGGGCAGAAGAAGCAGCAGAAGCTCTGCTGAGGAGCTTTGACTTGTGGCCGGCACACCCGCCCCTAAACCTCTCAGCTGCAGAGAGGAAAGGGTTAAATCTGAAAGCTGTGGTTTGGAGGGCAAGCAGCCCAGGGTGGTGACTGGTCACCTCCGGTTGACAGACAAGGCCATCAGCCAATGAAACTTGTCGGTTGAGAGGCATTTCTGGACCACTGGCCATATGAACAGTGCCCCGGAGGAGGGCGAAGGGAGCCGGTTCTCCTTGAGCCCGAACTGGACCCGGCGTTCGAGGGGTGACCTCCCCAGTGCCCCCGGCCCAGGGGGAGGTAGCAAAGGGACGAGAAGGCGCTCTGCCAGCTCATGGTTGTGCTCGCCACCCCGCAGGCTCCTCCGCAGAAACACGGGTCTGTTTTCTCTTTGATTTCACTGTGAGGCGCGCAGGAGGGAGCAGCAAAGCTCCTCTCTGAGGGCTCTGTTTTCTTCCTGAAGCCACCTGGGCTCGACAGCAGTTTCTTTCAAACTTGCTTTCCAAGAGCTGTGTCCACGCTTCAGGCACTCCTTTCCCAGAGCGAGCGCTGGGCCAGGAGAGCCTGCGGGGACAGTGCCTCTGAGGGGACCGTCTGTCCGCAGGCTGGGGGAACGGCTGTCCCGCTCAGGTGGCCTCGTTTGCCGTGTTCCCACGGAGGTTCCCGAGCTGCGCAGTGCCCCACTTCACAGACCCACCGGGATCCCCGGAGACAGCAGCCCTCCTTTCCACTACCCTGACAGCCAGAAACACACTTTCCCGGTGCCGAGGGCTTGCCCATTCATTCTCTGGTATCAGAAGGGTATTTTTTTCAGACGGAGGATCATCCCTTGCCCTCACACTCTCCCGCCCATCCCAAGCCCAGGTAATGTGGCCCAGGCTGCTGCAATGGAGACCCCAGGTGCAGGCCTACCCACAGGTTTTATGAAAATCAGGACACATCACACGTCAGATGGCTCTGGCAGCAGACTGCCATGGTTGGAGGGGTTTTACTGCAGAGGCAGCTGAGTCTGCAGGAACAGGGCACGGCCCCACCTGGTTCTGCAGAGACTCCCAAGGAAACCTTGCCCAGGGTCTTCTTGCCTGTCCTGTGCACTGGCTGCTCAACCTGGGAGATGGTCAGCTACCCCTGCACGGGAGACACACACGCATGGACTCAGCATGGGGTCTGGTGGCCTGCGCCCAGACCCTCAGGTCCCTCAGACCCTACATGCCTTTGCCATACGGGGCGTCAGGATCTCCCGTCCGGCTGAGCAGCTGGTTCCCCAACAGCCCGCGGCTCACCAGCTGTGGCAGACACAGGCTCGGCACGGGGAGCAGGACTGCACTGAGGCACCGTGACTGAGCTACAGGCCAGGCTGCAGCAGTGGCTCCAGGTACCGAGGCAGACCACTGGCCACTGCTTATGTGCCACCGAACCCTTTTCTCTCCCTTCTCTTTCTGTTTCCCCATGCCTGTTTCTCCCCTCATCCCTCCCTTTCCCCTTCCTGCATCTATTCCCCTACACACCCGATCTGATGGTTCATGCAGTCCCGAGGTTCTGCTCTGTGCCATCCCCAAATCCTCCTCCCTCTGCAGCCCACTGGAAGTCTTGTATCACTGTGTCCTTAATCCGTGTAACGGTGCCAGGAGCGAGAGCCGCCAGTAGTGTCTCACCGTGGTGGTCTCTGCTGAGCAGGGAGAGGAGTCGGAACAGTCTGTGATGGGGCTGCTGCCTCCTGTGTCATCAGCCCGGCTCGGTGTTTGGAAGTGAAATGCCTGTTGAACTAAGGACGAGGAGACACGCGCAGCAGAGGGTACCGTGGTGTGGTAAGTTCCCCTCAGCCTGCTTCTGCGGGGCACTGGGAGAAGAGGAAGCATCGGTTGGTCTAGGCAAAGCAGGGGCTGAGGCAAGGCCTGTGACCCCCTCTGAGTCCCACGAACTCGGAAACAACTGAACACGCGGAGCCATAATCCCCCCTTCCTCCTGCTGTGTTGGGACGGGTCAGGTTGGGTTGAGGTTACGCAAAACATGTCCCAGTGACACAGTGCTTGAACGGGGTCTCAGAAATCCCACTAGCTCTGGTCAGATGGGGAAGAAATAGCTGGTAGCCAAAAGAGCAGGTGCTAGCAGAAGACAGAGAAATTATTGTGGATGACTAGAAACTTGGATTATGCAGCTGGTGCCTTTCTTGGAGCAGCAGACATGAGCGAGGTTAAAAAGAGAGCAGGAGGGAGAGTGTCCCAAAAAATTAGGGCTTGTTAGTGCATGAGTGAGGCTGAGCAGAGGCTGAGAACAAGGGAATATTAATTTTGTACTTTCAAAAGCTGCAAGCTCTGTGGACAGCTGCGTGTGGAAAGCAGGGCCGCTGAGGTGACAAGGACACAGGCTACATCCGGGACTTCTGGCTTCTGGCTCTGAAGAACAGGTTAAGAGCCCAAGACAGACTGTCTGGACATGCAACAGATCGCAGAACATCTTGGAACGCCATCAGGCACCTGTGGCTTGGAAGGGCTTTGTCCCTAGCAGCACATGGCGGGGCTTCAGGGGGGAATTGAGGTGTCCACCAAACATCTCCAGAGCTTCTGTCCCCGGGTACCGAGCATCAACCAGCCCAGGGGTGCCTGGACAACGGAAATCTCTACCTGGAGAAACAACGGTCTCCGCCTCTGGTGAGACAGGGAAGATGACCAGCCTGCGCCTTAGGTGTCATCACCACTGCCTGAAGAGGTGTGTGGCAGGCAGAGGGACGCGGGAGGACCTGAGCGTGCATGAGCATGAGGAGAGTGGACAGGGAGGGAGCATGGATGGAGGGGAACAAGGGTGATCTGTGAGGAAAGGGAGGGGAATGGAGGAAACTTAGGGGTGCATGGAAGGGAGGAGAACGAACCTCAGGGCAC
>NW_010406235.1:71882-76502 GCF_000710305.1 Buceros rhinoceros silvestris | reverse complement strand
GAAACAGCTCCCCTTTTCAACCTGCGACAAGATGTTACTTTCATCTGAGCATACACTATACACGAAGTTATCAGTTGAAAAAGTGCAGGAAGTGCACAAATAAGTCCTCACTTATTTGTGAGCAACACATACAGCTCTGTCCACATAATTGCTCAGGAAGCTCAAAGAAAAGTACATGAGCTGCATTAAAATGCTGTTTTAAGTCAACAGCTCAGACTAGATACAAGAAGAGGTAGCATAGGGGTAACACGTAAAGTCTGCAGGGATTTGCTGCAATCCAATGCATACATTCAATGGAAAGTGTCCTAAGTGTCTGTCTTTTGGCAGGGAAGAGGGTGTTACACAATTTGAAGGCTGTGGTATGAGAAAGGACCCTTTCAGATAATAGACAGGTACAGCAGGGAATTGAAGCTTAAGGTGTATAAGCACCTAATGACAGAGCGGAAAGAGAAGGCAATCCCAAGAAAAACAAAACATCACAGGGGATTAACAAGTCCTATTCCTATCAAGCCACCATCAAACCTATTCCTGACCTCAAAGACTTGGATAAGATAAATGAACTACAGAAAAGGCAGTGCTGGTTGAAAGGATAAAATACAGAACATAATTGCTGTTCACCCTCTTTTGGAGATGTGCGGTCAGGAATTTGTGTCTACTCACGTTCTGTAGCCTCATTTTTGCTCTTACAGCAATAAATTAAAAATTAAGTATTGCTTTGGATAGGAAGGTTCCACCTGGGGATTTCACAGTAATTTATGGGATAGTTAAGGCTATGGACACGTAGACAATGAAGCTTGAGGCATAAGTCTGGAGCAAACTGCACCGTATTTCCTGTGTACAAATGAGCAAGCTGTGCGGTTGAAAGCAGTCTCTTCATTGGAAGATAAGCTTTTAAATGCGTGATAAAATTAGATTAGTCATGAGGTAAAACTATTCTTTCTGAGGTATCCTAAATTTCTATTAGAGAGTGAATCATGCTTTTACTTTATATGCCAATGACCTGTTTGAGTGTCTGCAATCTCAGTCTCAAAATTTATCTTTTAAGTCGTGTAGAAACAGTCATGGAAGAGATCATTGACATTTCCTCCTCTGTAAGCTCAACTAGGAAAAAAATTCTTTTCTTGTTATTTTTACCAGTATATAGAGCCTTGCATACTGCATGCATAAAGCGAAACATATGGTAATGCATGACCACAGGACTGATCTCTAAATATATGTGGAATGAATAGGAAAAACAAATAGGTTTTAAGGAAAGCAGTAGGACTTATTTTAATCCATGATATCTGTAGATAGCTATTGCTGCTTTAAAATGTCTCTGCTGATTTCATTTTCTGACTTGAGGCCTTGCATAACCATACTCTATTCACTTTCTCTGTACCATTTGTGAGCTTAGAGAGTTCTATAAGCTCTCTCCCTGACTATCTCTTTGTTAGGTCCAAGAGTTCTCTTTCACTTGGTCTCATTTTATTCGAAGACAGTTGTAGCCTGCAATTACAGATCCTTTCTTCTCCACGTGCAACTTTGAGATGTAAAACTGACCTGGATTTGAGAGCTGTTCAGGATTCATTCTAACGACACTCCCCAAATATCGGCATATAACTATAACTAGACAATCTTTAAGTTAATGGAAATATGAAACTGCATATCCAATCTATTAAGGCAACTTCAAATGTGACAGAGTTCCAATGTGACGTTTGCAATTTCACTCTGAAATTGTTCAGCGGAGAACATGTCCTTTACAATAAATTCAACCCATTCACCCAGTGCTGATATTTAACAAGAACGGCTATTTACTGTTTTAACCTACAATACGAAGTAATAGAGCCCAATCGACAAGGTTAATGCAAGTCTGAGTCTCTTCAACAATTTCTAGCTGCACTACTTTGCCGTATTTTCTCTATTCCTTCACAGTTACCGATACTCAGCTCTGGTTTTCTTTAATGACATTTTTACAACTATTATTCCTTATTTTCATTCACTGTATATATTCTCCAGGAATTCTGATACATTTCTTTTTTTCCCTAGCTGATTTTCCATTTGATTACATACAGAGATTTCCATTGTTCTGAAACATACAACACTGCTACAATTCAGGAGGCAGACTGATGCCAACGTAAACTTTTGGCATTCATGGAAAACAGAAGCCATGGTTAGAATTGGACTTGAAAGTCCAGCCAGGGTTAGAGCTGGACTGAAAAGGACTTAAGCGGAATTTCACCTGTAAACTGAAAACTGTGACCTTTCAAGCCTGGATCAGTATTTAATGTAATAGTGGATTATATCCACAGGTTCTTTGTTCCTGTGGCTCTAAAGTTCCCTGTGGGTGCACCTACAGGTCTGCCCAGGCTGCTTCAGTCCCGGCATGGTTGACCTAGCCCCATCCCCAGAGTGGAAAGCAGACACTTGCGTATCTTACCATCCTAAGGAGCTCACTGCTGCAGGTGTTATTAAGAGACACTCAAGAGACATCTATATTGTCAGACACCACACAAAAAACCTAGGCAAAAGACAGTATTCTTCTTCCCCTTGCCTCTCTCATACTATGTAGCGTAACAGGGATTAGATATCACATGCCCTTTGTGATCAGGAAGGTCTACGGGGTCAAAATCCACTTTGTCTGCTGAGTTCAACCTCAGCACCTTAGAAAGAAGAAACTTTATCATATTCTTTTTCAAGAAGGCTTCTCCATTTTCACCAGAAAATACAAGCTCTGCTAGTATTCCAAAGCAAAACCCCAACAAAATAACAGTTATGTTTTGAACACCCAGGATTGAACAAATAGATTAAAAATCTGAGTGGAGTGAAGACGACATAACCAAAAACTAGGCTAATTCTCTAAAAGAAACCCACACTGAGTATGGTATGATATGAGGATGTTCAGCAGTTCAGCAGAAAAAAGGAGCTGCTTCCTAAGGTTTCAGATCAAAGCACAATAAACATACTAAAGAAATCCAGAATCCTTTAACAGGTTTTTAAGTGGCTTCATCTAAATACTAAGGAAGAAAAGCAAAGGCTATCTGGCAGATAAAAGAAAACTCAGCAGGTATCTAAAGCAGAGCAGAATAACTTAACCATTTCCTGGCCTTGAATGTCCTGTGCACCATCAGGCATCTCCCACAAACAGATGCATAATCAGGAATGAAGAGAGTCTCTCTTGAATTCTTGTTGATCTCATGAGACATTACGTCATTGAAT
This sequence comes from Buceros rhinoceros silvestris, assembly GCF_000710305.1. Lineage (NCBI taxonomy): Eukaryota > Metazoa > Chordata > Aves > Bucerotiformes > Bucerotidae > Buceros > Buceros rhinoceros. Next base: position 73,307 of record NW_010406235.1, on the reverse strand, counting down.
ACCATTAGCAAAATGTTTTTTAATCTTTCCCACTGGCTTCAAGATGTAAACTATTGACATGTAAGCCCATTTGACCAAACAAACTTGTCTGAAGAAAGGCTTGGAACAAAGACAAATTGCTTAGAGAACACCAAAACTGGATGTTAGTTTAGCACTTGAAAACCAAAATTACACCCACAAAAATACACAGAAGCATGCTTGTAGAGGCTGCATTTTTGACTGAAGGGCAAACGAAAGCTAGAGGAAGCTTTTGGAAAAGAATCAGAAAGTAAATTTATGATTAAAAAAAAAACCCCCAGCAATTAAAAAACCCAGCAATATAAACCACTATGCTGGACACTGTGTCCTACAGGCAATAAATGAACATTGATCCAAGCAGAATTTGAATACAAGCATATTTTACTCTTCTCAGTAGAGAGAACCTCAGTGGATTGCTTAAAGTTCACTTAAATCTCAGTAGATTGCTAAAAGAAATGAGAGACTGTAAGGAACACTTTCCAAGACCACGTTTGCTTCTCGTAACTGTAACCTCAAATTCAGGGGTAAAACATATACTGTACCACTCATTAGCATCACATCCTAGAAAAGCTCAGGCTTACACTGCTAGGAAATCCGACTATCTGTGGGCAGTCCCACAATCTAGATCCTCACACCCTCTAACAGAACTACCTCGCAGAAATAATCTGGCAGGGTTAGAAGGTCAAATCAGCCTTGGAAATATATGTACCCAGGTGCACAATTTTCTTAGCAACCATGAATGTTCACTCTACTTGTCAGGAGGGCTGAGGAAATCCAGTAATATTCATACTGACTATTAATCTTTGTCTCATTTGGGATTAAATCCAGATCTTAATATCGCATGCGTAGGGTCTCCTCCTCGCTCTTTATATGACCTCCATGGAACCTTAAAAGATGCCCTGTATGAGTAACAGGAATTTTAGAGTTAACATACATGGACAAGAATCAAGCACATCGTCCCAATGCCTTTCAAGAAGCTATTTATCTTCTATACATGTTCCCTCAAAGTTCATACAGCCTGTTGGATGCATTAACCTTTAAAGCAAAACAATTAAATGAACTCAGTACCATTCTCGAATCACAGGTATAGCTGGATTTTGAAAAAGATTGTGATAAAGTATTTGGTATAAAGAAAAAAATAGTTTATTTTCTCATAAATAAAATTAAATGAAAAATATAATTCTGTTTAATGAGCAGGTAGATGGAAAGCTGATTTAAATCCAGGGTTTAGATAACTCCCATGAGTTACTCTGAAGATATTAAACGCAATTTGTAAAGTCTAGTCATCCTTGAGAGTTTCAGTTTATGGTTGGAATACGCTTGTTTCTTTAAAGACATTAGTGAAAATACAGTGCCTATATTTTTTCCTAGTGGCAAATGTAATCCCTCATGACACAGTCATGATTA
>NW_010406235.1:40880-71749 GCF_000710305.1 Buceros rhinoceros silvestris | reverse complement strand
ACAGCTGCACTGTTTAGTATTGGTCATATTGTACATTGTTCTGAGAAACTGTTAGTGCCTCATAGTATAATGGTCTGTTATAATCTAATCACACAAACAACAAGGCCACTTTTATTCATTCACAATTCAAGTACTGTCCACCTAAGTGCTTTTCACAAGACTACTTTCCCATGATCCTTTCACAACTTTAATTAATTCTGCCAACAAAGATGCACAGCCAAAACAGTTTTGAAAAAACCAAAATTACTTGGGCTTTCTACATTACAGAAGAAGAGAAAACAGAGATTACAACCACTGTGTCAAGGAAAAATAAACTGGCTAATACAGGCAAAGCAACAGGAAGATCTAAATCCAAACAAGTTGCAACAACGGCTGCTGCAGAGAGTCCAAGGAGACAAGAAAGCAAAAGTGTTTAGGGAGAGGTACTATCTTTTACAGTCCAATGACACGGTGACATGTATGCACATCCTGTGCTACAGATAACTATAAAATTGGTAAACAAGGTTATTTGGCAATGGCCTACATAGATATTTTTTTTTTAAAGCTTTTTGAGGAATATTCCCTTTGTCAGTGTGAATTTTTGTTACATGGCATTAATCAGTATTTACTTTGACCCTAACTAATAGATTCATGGAGTTATCAACAAAGAAAAAAACCCACAATGCCAAACTTTGTGAATGAAAATAGGCAAAATTGAAGTTAAAATCCAAAAGAAAAAAAATTACTGAAATTATATTATTAATATTAGTTTTGTTCTTTAGATTTATTCCTATATTGGTAGCTTTGACAATTTCACTGGTTTCATTTCAGTCTCCACCATTTGGCAAAAAACGGCCAATATTAGGTGGTAGGCTGGACATTTTATTTTCAGTGGGACCACTGCAAGTTAAGCACTGAAGTACCCAACTCTGCCATTCTGGGGATCTGCAAGAGAAGCAGAACTCTGTGACTTCCCATCTTGCGCAGTCCCCCACTCTTTGGGGAACAGTAACTCCCAGGAGGAAGCTCAACTGACATCCTGTATCATAACTTCATAAAGCTCATCAAGAAAACATACCTTCTGTCCCAGACTACACCTTGCACTCACGTAACAGAAAAAACAAAATAACTCTAAACATGAAATACATTCTAGTTTGTTCCTCATGGGACTATTTACAGACTATGACGTGATAACTGCATAAAGATGTTCAAAACTTAGAAAAATATTGCTTGATTTGTATTTATTTGTATTTATTTGTTTAGGCACACTGAAGTCAATTAAAAGTTCTCTGACAATGAGGCTGAAACTATGCATAAAAGTACAGTGTAGGAGAATCTTTGTTAAAGATCTCAGTGACTACTTCCATTCACCACTGTGCATCTTAATCTCTTACTAAATTAAGGCTAGAAATTCAACATAGCATTCACTCGCAGAATTCATTTGCTCATTCATAGGATTTATGGCCACATGAGACTATCAGAACATGTAGTTCAACTCTCATTACATTACAAGCTATTATATTTTGCTAAGGATGAACAATTACATATATTTGAATAAAAAATATATTCTAGGAAGGAATCCAATCTTCATGCTTTGCGAAGAAATATATGAAGGTCATACATCTAAATGACAGAACAACTGCTCACTATATGAAAAGAGTTAAAATATGGTGTGGAAAAAGAAATGGTTTATTGCTGTTGTTTCAATTATTCAGCACAGGGTGTACGTTTCCATCTTAAATCTAGATTTTGGCATGGTATGCCAAATGTATAGCAATATTGACAAGCCACTGTCAAAACAGCAACCTCAGTAAGACGATGGAGCAGGTACTTAGAATAGAAAGGAACACTCAGTGAAAAATATTATACATGTTTTCCACAGAAACTACTGTCTCCACCAAAATCATATTAAAAACCTACAGGATGCTTCTGACTTTCAAATTCATGGAAATTCTAAAAGCACAATGGAAAATGATAGGAAAGCAATATGTTTGCATCCTCTTTCTCTAATAATATTTTACATTATTATCCCAGTGCGTCTGACAATTACCCTGCACTTTTTAGTAACCAGGTTTTTCTTCTAAGTTGACTTTCTTCTTCCTTGTTCTACACTTGTTAACAGAATGTGCTCTAAGTGATTCTAAATTAATTTCTCAAGATGACTGTAGCTCATTATCCCAAACACATGATATTTAAAGGTGTTCTATTAGTGAACCAGTTATGGCTTCTAAACCCTTACAGAGTGGTGAACTTGGAGGCTTCCTCTATAAAACCAGCTGCAGAGCTGCCTTTCCAGTAACATAAAAAACATCTGTAGATGTGCACACTTCCATCTGGTCCTTAATGAACAAGCTAAAAGTTGTTTACGCTCCTTCATCTCTGCAACCTGTTCTCTCTGCATTGTTACTCCCTCACCTTCCCACAGCCTGTCTCCTTGAAGCTACTTCAACCTTAGCCACTGCCACCTTCATACACATCACCCTTTCTGCCTGTTGCCTCACAAAGCAGCTCAGAGAAGTACAAAGATTATTTTGAGATTTCTTCTAAACAAGTAATATATTACAGGGTCCAAAAAAATGAGCTGCTGCATTATATGTTTGAATCTCTCTTCTGTTTGCTGTCTGACAGCACATACCTCAGGGTAATTTGCCTGTTTCTCCAAATCAATGGCATAAAGAAAGCAACAGTCTTACGCTGTACTATTTTATATCTTCCTCCTTTACACAGTCTATAACTTAAAAGAAGAGTGAGAGTCCATAATGTGGATGGAGGTATTAGCTGCGTGACTTGGAAGGTGAGCACTTCTGTTAGTTTTTGTGACCTGGAAAGACGAACAAAAATAAAATGTCATACTAGAGAAGCAGATTCTCTTTTTCTGCCAGTGCATCCAAAGTGTCACTTGCGCCTCAGCCTAAATACTCAGTTGGGCATTCTCTAATTCCTCAGAGTCTGGGTAGCCAGGTTAAGAATTGTGGCCAGTAGTGAGTATAGCGGCTGTGTTTCAAGCAGATACAGGTCTATGTGAAGTAAGCTGAAAAATCAGGCATTATATACTCTCAGACTGGATGCCCAGAACTAGCAACACAATTCAGTAATTTTGGTCCTGCTGTCATCTCTCAGGTCTCACATATGATATTGGAATACATAAAAGCTCAAGCTCTCCCAAACTTGGAAGTTAGCAAAGTGCTGCAATAAGACCATTATGGAAACTTCCAAGAGAGTTTAATTCACTACAAGGTGTAGGTACAATTTGCTAGATATTGTATGAATGCACCAGAATCAATGAGAAGGATGAGAAGAAATAAAAATAATTATTTTCTGAGAAGGACAGAGGTAAGACTAATGAAACATGATCATATGCTCAACTGCATAAAGGTGCTAACAATCCGCTTACAAACTGGTCAGGATTTCTTAAATTTTGGATGCCGCCCTTTCCCACAATTATGTTCCATTGCTCTTATTGTGTAAGGTTAATTCCCAACAAAGAAATAAAAGCCCTGAATATATCTACAATTCTACTGTTTTCTCTCGAATTCTCACTTCAAGTAATCAATAATGTTCAGCTTCAGAAACATGTCTCTGTCACAGAGGTGCTGCCAAGAGAATACTATCCCGTTGTGGGGACTGCAGCCAAATTGCCAAGACTACTTGGTCTCTCTCATTTCTGCTCCCATTCAGACAGGGCTATTTTGGTTCCAGCTTAATTAAGATAAGCAAGCCATATCTAATGATGGAGAAAGAGAAAGGAAACAGTGCAGAAATTCCTGGGATTTTTTACTTCAATAGGCAGTTTATATGCTTGCAGATCTGCTTTAACTGCAGCCCAATTTGCAGACGTTTGAATTCAATGACTCTTGGCAGATGCAGGCTGTCCCCATGCCTATGGACGAAGTGCTACAGGGGAACTAGATGCACTTTGTCAGAGAACTTCAAAATCTTTGCTGAAGTGCAGAAACACACAGGCCAAGAAGATACTCTTGTTCTGTTCCATGTTCCTACAGTAATAAATAAAGCACCTCAGTAGAACATTTGTAAGAATTAAACACTGATAAAGTGACATATTTTTTCTTAGACTTTTACAAAAATAGCCAATACATTTTTGCTAAACTTTTCTGCTCAGGAAGACAATTATCAGGAAACGTTTGGTAACAATTTGGCAAAAGAGAAGAAAGCAAACCCAGAATATATATTACAATAGAAAATGAAATGCTTAACAAGAGGCACAATCATCACAACTTGCAGTAGTGGCAAGCAAATTTGTAACTTGAAATTTTACACACCTTCTGTGTTTCTCTTACATTGACAGGTTGTTTAATGGCTCTTTGTGGGACCTCAGGCAAACTACACTTTCACCAAAACAAAGAAAAGGAACAATATCAGAGGATCAGTATTGTCCTCTACACTAAGGACAACACTATCGAGGTTTTGTTAGGTATCGGAGCAGTCATTTTATAAGGCATCTTGAATTATTGACTTCTTTCTTCTCCAACATTTTTATTTTTAAAATATTTTCAGTGCACCAGAATTTCAGACTAATGGACACAAAAAAGCAATACAGACCATGTAACATATATATTATTGCAGAACGAACAATACAAAATCCATCCTTCACAGGAGACTATGTATTGTTCACTCGGCAATAAAGTGTATAAATTACACTTTGATTTTCTTGTTTCACTTCTCTTTACCATGCCTGGTGTGCTGATGTGTCAAGAGAATTTCCCTTTTTGAAGGTTTGCTGACAGCATTACAGTGCCGTTTTCTCTGGGGCACCCTTCTGAAACTTGTTTTTTAAAACTCTTTTTATAATATACCAATTTTGCTTCCTCTGCAAAATATATTACTAGCCTGGAGGTTTTTTTTCTTATTTCAGTCATGCTGCCGGGGGGCTGATTGTTTCTGATTGCTAAGTCAAAACTCCCTGAAAATGGAGTATTCAAGCTGAAGAACATTTCACATGAGCACGGCAGGTTTTCCAGTCACCTTACTTGTCTATACCATTTAGTAACACCGTTACCATGAGATGGAGATTATAAAATCATTTGAGCTGGCTGCATCGAAAACCTGGGCAGAAGAAGAATTCTGTTGCCTGAGATTCTCGAATGCCAACCATAGAATAAAGCATTTCACCACTTAGTGAAGAGCGCAGAGTAAATGAATCAAATGGCTATATATGGGACATACACAGATAGGTCTCTAAAAACTACGGTATCAGTGCTGGAATTTCTCACGTGAGTCATTTAGTCAAATTTTCATGTTTTCTCTATGCAACTGGAAAAAAAGACTCTACATTAAACCAGGGTATAGGAAAGAAGACTACTAGAAATCCTTTGTGCAGTTACAACATAAAAATATATCTATTAGACATCAAAATGTCCACTGCATCATTTGCATCATCTTCTCCCCTGTGAAGAATCACTCCTACATTGTATTATCTATTGTTTCACTGCCTCAGGCAAGAGGGTTTCATCCATTTACCTCTGCAGCACGAAACCTCTGTGTGTGTGTATACACACACACACGTATAATATGCTGTGGTATCTGAAATGAAAGCCGCATTACTGATCTGAGTGAATTTGAGTATGAGTGTAAAGATGATGAGTAAAGTATGCCATTGACTTCTAATTACACTTTTACTTTCTTTTACCATGTATCAGAGCCTCAGCACATCATTCCCTCAGTATTCCCTCTTCCCCATCCGCTTTTAAAAAATATTTAAATATGCTAGTTCTGAATTATTTGTTTAACCTTGGGGACTTGAAAACAGAACAGCTGGCTGCTATCTGCTAGCAACTGATATGTGTAATAAAATTTTCCCTGTATTTAAAGGCTAGTGATGTTCCCAGACTAGGCACAGTGTGGGCTGTATGACATGATGCTTGAAAAGAACGGGGTAAAAGCAACCTCTTCCTGTACCAGCTCTGAGACAGTGCTGCAGCCAACACCTGGGACTACCTGAGCAAGCTGATTTTGAGATTTCTTGTGCAGATACCAGAGCTAGAAGAAACTGCAAAAAACCCCAATGCATTCAGCCTGTGTTCCGTAACCAAAAGATACTCAAGGTGCATCACTACTGACACATGCATTTCTAGATTATTCTTATCAACCTTAGAAGATGGAGGTGCCACATATTCCCCAAGTAACCTTTTCATATACATCACTATTGCTGACCTTGAGAAGTCTAACCCCGTTCAGCACTGCTGTGATTAGCCCACTATTGCTTTTCTTATACATCCATAATATATAGAAAATAGATTGTTCCATTCTTCCTTGTGATGGCTTTTTTACATACTCACAGATGTTTCACATCTTCACTCATATAACCCTCCTTCCAGCTAAATAATCCAAAATCAGTTCTTCCCTTAAGCCAGGAAACTCTCATCATTTTCCAATTTTACTGTTCGATCCTCTCTTGAAAGGAAATATACTAAAAAAAATTACTCCAGAAGCCTAAAGAGTTATCAAAACATCTGTGACTGATGAAACTCTTGGAAAGTAAAATGATAAATAACTACCAAAAATACCAGAAAAAAAAACCCCATCTGACAAACAGCATAAAGGTGCAGATGAGAAAGAAAGAGAGGAACAACGTGGAAGAAACAAAGAGGTTTCACAGTCTCCCTTTCAGGAATTTTGCCATAGGAATCAAGGACAAACACTATCTCATGTTCTTCTAGTTCACAAGAGATACTGTAAAGAATAGATACTGCCTTCTCATGGAGCATCTTTCTCTCTGTTTTCTATTTTTACTGTGAGTCTAACCCAGTCCAGTTGCCTGTTAACCTTCGTGCCCAGAGCCTTAACAGCAATAACATTACCTCTTCCAAACATGCATGACTTGTTAGAGAGCAAAAATCTGCCTGAACCCACAGAAACAAACTGGACATTTGACAAGCATCTTCAAGCTTTTGAGGGAAATCTATTTAGACAAACCGAGGCTAGGGATTTAGCATAGTTTAACAGTGCACGTTGATGCGAGGCTTCCTACGATCACCAGCAGAGTTTGCATGTTTCACGTCACAGAATCATCTTGAGCTTGATGAGGGATTCTCATACAGGAAATAACATGTGCCCCATACTGAGATTCATGCTTGTGTAAAATAATACCAGTGTGCACTTACACATGCTTTACTTTAAACACAGAAAAATTAAGATGTGCAAATTAATAAATGGTGATTACCTCAGAGCAGTATTTTTCCCATTTCTGTGAGTACACGTGACCTGCCTGGTTTGGTACCCGATTTGTATGTCCCAGTATTTGTTCTCCTGTCTGTTCTGTCTGTTTCGATTCCTCTTCTTCTTAATTAACTCACGAGCCTCAGGATCCCGAACTGCCTTCTCTCTGTCCTTTTCCTTGTCTTTGTTCTTCCCTCGTTTCCTTGCTTGCCTTATTTGTCTCGAATGGGGTACTGAGCATTCGCTCCAGGGTCCCACATTTAGGCTATACAGGCTTTCTTCAGCAGCACACGGGCTAGACTGACAGATCTGAAACTCAGTGAGGTTAGGGCAAGCAGACCCACCGAACTGTGGTGGAGCCACAACATGCCGAGTTCGATGCTGAAGCCCGTTGCCACAGGTCTTGGAACACTCTGACCAGGGGGCGAATTCGGCCACAATACAGTCCTGTCGGCATGGGATGAGGCATGCCTGCTCCTGACGGGGCTTTGGCTCAAAGTACTCGCAGATGACATCCTCAGCTGGTACCCCGTTGGACTTCTGGATACAGGTTATATCCCTTGTCTGGATCCCTTCCTCCCCTCTGAGGCACTCCAGGGGCTTCTCGTGGCTCCGGGAGAGGATGGGTCGGCACTGGTTCCAGCTGCCGATCTGCCAGTCATACAACTCCTTGTGCCAGTCACAGACCCGAAAACAGCTCTGCTGGTTGTCCGGCCGCTCCAGCTGCTTGCAGTTCGTTGGCAGCGTGGTCCAACCCTCCACATGGGCGCACCACACCGCTCGCGTCTGGATGCCGCCTGGACCACATTCATCTCCCATGCATCTTCCCCATGGACCTGGAAAACAAGAGTAGACGCTAACATTGCACACTTGATTGTTTTTCCGCTGTGTCGCAAAACTAAGCTCACAGAACTAGTTTTGTATTTCCTACTTCTCTAAGAATTACATTCTTGAAGAAATTTGAACTTGGAAAACACAAACCAAGTATGGGATTATTCCTCATCTCCTATTTTTATGATCACAGAAACATTTCACTTTTTGTCCTAGACAAACGGAATATTTAATTTCAAGAACATACACAGGAATTGATCACAGGAGGGAACTAAGAACAGAGCAATCACAAAGCCATTATGTGGTTTTGACTAGCAAGAGAGGAGCCAAAGTCCTCCCCTCCAAAGCATGGATCTAATCTTCTCTTACCTGCATGAATACCCTTTCCTGGACTGTTCTGGCTTTTGCTTTGCACTGGTACTGCACTACTCTGTATAGCCTCATGTCAATTAATATTGTGTTCTCTTCCTTCTGTGTTGTGTTAAATAATGAGAACAACACATTACATTTTGAAAAACAGAGGTAACTTCAGGTAGGCCACTTTCATTCTTTCCTTTCTTAAAACTAAAATAAAAATTAAAAGCCAGTTAAGCAATGTTTGCTCCATGCAATCTGTGAAATGATTATACAGAACAAGTTCTTGAAGACAAAGATATACCAGCCGGTAACTCTCCAAAGATCTGAAGTTATTAGTTTTTTAAAATCTCTAAGGTCTATATCCTCGAGAGCCGATAACATTGCTTTTCCCATTATTAAAAACTATAATATTCACCCAGTTCAATTCACAAAATCCTCATATCAGAGGGGTAAAACCCTACATTTTCAATTTTTTTTAAGACCTCCCCTCATATGGCCCGTGTACTGACTTACTATGAAAGAAGAAAACAACAAACGGTTCGAAAAAAACCTGTGACAATTTCCAAGAGAAAAGATGTCTGTACTCAGACAGGTCACTCAGAAAACAATTTCTTTCACTGAAGAGTGCTCATGTTCCATGATGAAACTGTGGCCAGGCCACACAGTCCTCATTCATCTGAATGACCCTAGTATCTGAATGACCCTGTTTCCAAAGCAGGTTATCAGAGTAATTAAGGTACCGTACAAGAGTAAGTTAAATGAACTATGGCAAGAACAACTTATTTACAACAATTACGGAATGACTGAAGGAATATCAAGACACATCTTATCACTGATTTCCATGGGCTTTAAAACTCTCATTGACTTCAGAAGAATTCTCAGCTGTTCAACATTAGCTTCAGTAGCAGTTTGTGAATGGGCTTATGACAGGCCATACACTTCGCCTCTGCTCCTCACTGCCTCTGTTTTTAGCGGACACTGCAGCTGAACAGTTTGTTTGTACTTCTAAAACTCCAAGCATTAATACTCTATAGCAATGCCAGCTGGCAGAGACCGACTCAGCCTATGGAAACTTTTCCACAGTTTTGCAGATTGTTTGAATTAGGGTTTCCAAGGTTTAGCTTCATACCCAGAAAAATAAATGTGTATTAAATACATACATTTCGGTTTCCATTTTAGCAAGATTACCCTATTTATCTCCAACCAACTTTCCATAAATGCTATGAACATTGTTGTATCTAATTTACATGGATTTACACTGAGTTATGAGATATCATTTCCCCAGAATACCACTTTGAACACTTGCCAACTTTAAGGGAATACAGACTGCAGTAAACCTCCAACTAAAACAGAGATAGTAATGCAATTGTGATTGAAAGAAAGCTAAATCGTTCATCTTGCAAACTACACATTTCTGTCTTATCAGATCACTGCACCTTGTGTGTTCAATGAGGAAATCTCTCTTTTTAAAGGATCAGGTCTTTACTATACTCCAGATCAAGAGTTTGCCCATTTAGGATTTTACCAAATTTCCAATTGTCAATTATCAAAGAAACCACGTTGTACCTAAAAATTGCACTTGACATCTAAGTAACTTCAATCCAATCCATTCTCATGTTTATACCAGTGCAAATGACAACAATCTTAGCCTCAATGCACTAACCACTGCCTTTGGCAGAAAGGAGGAGGAGAAACCACGGACAGATTACCTGCAACATGTTTTTAAAATTATACCATTGTTATGGGCAATACACTTACCACAACAGTTATACATACGAAATTTTGGGATAAAATTACTCTTGCAGAAACTAGTGTAGCATAAATATGCAACTCAACAATGAAGGAGATCAGGAGGACACAATGTAGAGTCTCATCCACCACCATCACGTGAAGGCTGCAAGAGGTGTTAAGCACTAGTAACAACAACAGAAAGTCTTTAGGAAAGCTGTGGAGCCTAATCCAGGCCTCATATGAGGTCTTAATTTGCTCTTTATGAATATTCTTTAGGCTTTATCTTTCCCACTGAAGCAGTCTTCATGCAGATACGGCTCTCCTTGCTGTGCACCGATCCAGTTATGCCTGGGCAACAGGACGTTATGTGCACTTAAGCCATTTTGCACTGGGGAAAAGAAGCTGTTGCTGTGAATGCAAAGTAGTTTTTCTGAGGATTTTGTTTTAAACATACTTTGATGAATGAGTCGTGTTTTACCTGTAGAGAGCAGCACATGTCTCATGAAAACACCATCATTTATCTGCTCTTTGTTTAACAGTGCATTACAAACGGCAGTTACAGAAATAAACTGGAAGCTTGCTTTCTTTTCTGTTGTTGGGAGCTGTCACTGAAGTCTTAGTGAGTTTAAAACGTCATTTGTAATTCTTTGTCTTCTAAAGAGATTACTGTAACATAGAATATTAAGATTCCCTCCGATCTTCTGGAGGATTATAATTTATTTTTTTAGGGAGCAAGAAAGTAAGCGAATTAACCATTACCACAAGTTCATTCTGAAAATTCAGGGAGTGACCACGATGGACTAAAAAAAGTCAAGACAAAACCCTCACTAAAGTACTGAAACAGCAGCTAACTGAGAACAAAGTAAGCTATCACAGTATTTAATATGTTATATATTAAATATGGCTTCGGGTATTACAATTATCCCTATCTGAAGAACAAAAAAACTTAGTCCGAATTTGATCCAGGACAAGTAAGGTTATGTGAAAATCCCTTGAGCTTTTCTATACATACAAATACAAATAAAATAGACAAAAGTCTCCTCAAACATAAAACTCAAAATAAGTCTTAAAGCATTGTGCAAGTGATTACTCCCATTTTTACAAATTAGGGCTGCACCACTGTTTTCATCTGAATTTTGCTGTACTTTGAATAAGAGCTGCTTTTGACCCATTTTGTGTTACTGGTTTGGTGCCTATAAGTAGCATTAACAGTTTAATGCCAAAGAGAGGGAGACTCAGACTACACAAGACAATGAGCAGCTTAGTTTTCAGTGTTTTGAGAGGATTGTATTTAAAGAGACTATTGAGAGACTGATTAGCAGAAATCTACTTTTCCTAAGTTCTGAAACAAGTTAACCCAGTATTGGAGACCTCAAATTTTTTTGTATTATGACAAGGTTATCATAAGGGTCATGAAGGTTAACTGGGTGGTAACAGGGCTGAGAGTCAGAAGGACACCAGTATTACAAGATACAGTTCAAGCCTAAGCAGTAAATCTGGAGTTTAAAAAGACACAGATCAAGAAGTCTTTGAAGGACTGGGGAGATGACAGTGAATGCATCCTGCTCCTGATAGCAGAGCCAGCCAAGGAGCAGGATGAACAGCACACCACTGAGAATATAACAGCCTCAGAGCAGCCACCAAAATCACCTGCAGATCCTCTTGGCTAAATTAAAATACAGTAAGCATGTCTGTACCTTGGTAATACCTGTATTATCTGTATCTGCTTTATACAGTTAGAGTGGCAAGGGGAAAACAGCTGCTGCCACCACTGAGAATTTTTATCACAGGCAGTAGCTAACTGCAATAGTCTAAACAGGAAATGGAGTCTCACTGATACAGACACATCACCTGTCACACTGGGAAGAAATAATAAAGGAAATGCTGTAATTCTAGATAAATTATAAACACTTTTTTTTTTTTTTTTAAATATGGGACCTGAGATGCTGCCAACAGGACCAGCTGGATGCATTTGGAGGGACAGGTTCTACAATTTATACTAGCAGGAGCGACAAGACAGTAGAAGATCATTGATAGACAAAACCTTTATTTTTGCCACTTTCCCACCCGTGGTGGGACTCCCTGGCTGCTGTATGACTTGCCACCTGCTCTGTTTGCCAGCAAACTTGACCGTCCAGGAGTCCTATGGATCACTTTGACTGTTGGTTCTATTAAATGTTTTTTGTCCTTCTCAGCTCATCTTTTCAGAGGTTCAAAAGAACATGCAAGACAGCGACTGTATCAAAGAAAAGGGATTCAGGATGTGGAAGAGAGATAAAAAAGGAGAGGATTCTCAGCATAATAAAGCATAATATTTGTGATTCAGAGGAAGATAATGGAGAATTAAATACGCCTACAAAATTATTTCCTAAGAGTATAAGAGAGAGTATAAACCACACTGCAGTTCAATTTCAGAATCTGAAGAATAGATTGTTCACATTTGTCAAATTAACAAGGAAATATAAAAATTAAGAAACAGCAATGTAGATCTACAAATTTCACATTGTTTCCTTAACTTTCTAGGGCACACTCTCAAACAATGGGAAAACTTGAAATACATATAAATATTAACCACTTAGAAATCTCTCTAGCTGTGCACATAATTATTAAGGCACTTTATAAGTGTGAACCCTTTTATTTTTTCCCCTATTAATATCCATTGGGAAAATACACTCACAAATGTTACTGATATTGTTAATGGCATGGAAATTAACATCATCCATTCATTTTCAAATTTCTCTTAAAATCATGAATGTAACACACGTGAAACAAACCTGAGTAACAATACCAGTTTAAATTCTGACATCAACATCACAAAAAGCATAACGTTTATTCAGCATTTTACTGATGAGCATTTTCATCCTAGAATCTCACAAATTACTGGAACTAAATTTTACTTATTTTCCTCCAGCAGGTACTCCTTTTGTATATTAGAAAACTGCTGCATCTAAAACAAGGATGAGTACTCCATAAGAAAATATTTTGAATTTAACAGGTTTTCCCAGTGTTGATGCAGTAGCTTTCTGGGATGTAATTCACGGTAGATTTAACAGCACACTTCGATTGGTAGAGAGGGGTTTTGTCTGCTTTGTGCTTTTTCCACCTTAACATACCTTAACATTGTGACTATTATTAACACAGAGGAGTTTAAAAGCATTTATTTATATAGTACAAAAAAATATATAAAGAAAATGGTCTCAAAAATTTTCTCCTTTATTTAATATTACGCTAGTTCTTCATCCTCCAGACAGTCAGATCTGAAAAATTCAAAACTTTAAAAAAAAAAGACGACCCAACCACCTCCTTATATTTGTCACTGTTTAATGTCTATTTTGTCGCTCTGGCTGTTCAGATTCAAATTTTTAAATAAACTGCATCAGGGCTCACACTTTTCACACCACATTTCTTCCCAAAGTAATATGAATGGACAGTGGCATAACACCCTGAAAATTGCTATTTACACCGAAGCTATTGAGAACCTCCAGCTCGCAGCCAGCAGTATGTGCTAGCACACACACAAATATGAAAGGCTGACAGCTCACGCTGCAGACGTATCTGGCTTTGTACTGCCATAACGCGTAATGAAATCCTTTCCTGAGGCTTATTATAAACTTATGCTAATCATCAAAACATTATTCAGTTTTTAAAAGTTCTTCCTCCAAACCTTATTTTTTTTTAGCATGTGTTCCTCTAACTATTCATTTTTCCTTTTACATAGTATAGTAGTAGCAGCCAAAATGAGTATTGAATGAATACATGAACAGAAAGAATACTTAATTGAAGCAGCACACTTTAAAGAGAAATAGAGCTTCTATGTTCTACAAAGCAATTGCATTGCTTTGAGCCTCTAGTCATGCGGTAATAAATACTTCTGATATTCTAAGATACTGAATACAGTTTCTTCTAGCCCACAGTCTGTTTACACATAAAGCTGATTCATGAACTTTTCTTAGTTTCATTAGAGGTGGTGTTAAACCATGCTAACATATTCCTCACACTCCTCTCCTTATGTTCTCTCTCTAGTCACACTGCTGGCTGAAAAGCCAGATAACACTCTTCTGACAAAATGATGGTTCCCATGCATAGCAAACACTCTTACAGGCTTTGTAAGTTGGATGAAAGGCTTTATTACCCTTTGCTCATATCTCTCCCACATGTCTGTTTTGTTTTTTCCTGATTACTAACAGCTGAATGCTGCTCTGCATCTCCTGCATGACTCAGGCCAAAGACACACCTATCCCAGTAACCATCTCCTACAAAACCCTGAAGCAAAAAAAATCAGAGGCTTGGAGAAGGTATAGAAATACGGTGAGCATATATGATGCCTTCTACGGTACCCTCCCAGTTTCCCACAATTTCCAGCTCACACACCATGGCAGACAAGTTGGTACGACCCTTCTAACGTAATTAATACACGGACACCAGATAAAGAACATCCATGTGTTCTTCAACTGTGTTCTAAAGATCAGTTTTAGAAATTATATTAGAAGCTCCTAAATTTGCTCTATTTTTTTGGTTTTGGGGTTTTTTTCTGTGCAAGGCTACCAGAAATGTAATGATACAAATCACATGACATGAACCTATTTTTTCTTATGCGGTGGGCAAGGAAAAACAAAACAAAACAAAAACCACTCCCATGAACAGCAGAGCCAAATATGAGTGAATCTGTGAAATCAATAATTACTTCTAGGTATTACACAGCCTATAATCATGAGCAAATATTAAAATTTTACAATGAAAGTCCTATAATTGTATGAGCAACAACCAAATCACCATAAATTATTCTTAACTGTGTCTGTGTAGATTTTTACAGCTCTGTCTGTGTCAGACTCTGATTTTAAGGATTAGATTATTGAGAAAACCAGGATCCACTGGAAGATGAGGTTTTCCCCTCAGTTTTGAACCAAGATTAACTGGTTTTCCCCCACTGGCATTTTACTCACAAATCTCAAAGCAAATTTTAACTGAAACACTGTGAAAAGAGTATTTTGCTTAACCTGAAAATCTCATTGCTAGTACTAGTCTCAGTGATTAGACGTGGAAATGCAGATCTCCGCACTAAAAACCACTGAAGCTTGCCCTTCTCTCTTCATCAGGGTGAACCCCAATTAGATCAATTGAAAAAACACCGCTAGTCCTTGCCACAACACTTGGGCATCAGCTTGTGTGGCAGCACCCATTTCTTGGTACTATTTGGAGAGTTTATTTCTGTGCAGAGTCTCATGTGATCTCGTGCAAATCAGCCATGTTGAACAGGTTACAGAGACTTTAAATCAGATCACTTTCATTTCTATCACAAATAATTTCGTAATTCAGTTTGTTAAACGTGATTTTCCTAAGTACACACAGGCTGACATATTGAAAAGAGAAGACAAAATACTTCTGTTTCAATTAGCGTCAAGACCCAGTGAATGCTTTTATTTTTCTGCCTCTGTCTCATTTTCTGCCTTTTTATTTCTTTCCCTTGTTCATTGTAGCCTCCTGCTGTGGTTCTGATGGCCAGAAGTGCTAGTCGTGAGACTGCTGCAACCACAGGGTACATCAGTCAACACAGGCCATCACGCTTGTGCCAGCCCAGTGGTTTGTAATCTCAGTCTCTGCTTACATTAGCCAAGGACAAATAAGTCAAAACCTCCTTCACGAAGATATGAAAAAATTGACTGCTACAACTTTTCAGAGACTGGCTACAGCTTTTTGAACAGACTGCTAGAACCAGACATCAGAAATTAAATGTAATACTGACTTCTTTAAAGGGTCAGACTTCCTGCAAGATAGAACATCAGACAAGGTAGCAGGAAGTTGGTTATAAGAAAACACCACAGTTTAGTTGCATAAAGTCAGAAAGCGATGTAGCTTATCCTCTCAGCCCTACGCTAGCCTGCAGGATGATCTACGTACACCGTTTCTATCTCCTCGCACTTCAGCTTCTCCTCTGTCAGGCAGGGACAGCAACATGGATTTTTATAGCCCATTTAGATGTATTGATGAAAAATGATATCCAAGAAGTAAATAGCAGTAGGAATACATGTTCTGTCATTTTCTCTCTGGAAGCACACAGTTCACTCAATAACTTTCCCTTGATTTTTGCCCTAAATCCCAGTTGCGTTGAAAGGTGTGTTTTAATAAAAAAGCAAGAAGCCCAGATGATAAGCTGCTGCTGTTTCTTACTCTTGGCAGAAATCTTATTCATAGAGCACAGCATGCATACTTCTCATCTGTGTCTTCCCTCTGACTCCTTGGCCACAAGGGAGTTAATACAGATATTCAGGAATCAAGTAAGAAGGTTCCCACATCTCTGGATTCTTTATAGATGTTTTCCCTGCTACTAAGGGAATAAAATAAAATCGGAGGTCTGAACTTAATGCGTATCACTGAGATAATGTTCTGGACCTCTCATCCTTTTGGTTTTCTAATTAACTGGAGCAAAGCAAGTTTCACAAAATTGCATCTTCTAAGTAGAGAACATTACATGAAGGGTCAATTTTATATATTTATTTACCTTTAAATATTTAATTATTTAAATTGCCTATGTGTTGGACTGAAATAACAATTCAGTCATAAATCTTTTGAACTGCACTAAGACTTGATGTCTTGCTGAGATACATTCTCCCAAGCATATCCTCTGTTCATTTATTATTCATTATCATCTGCAGTTTTCAAAATTCCTGTGAAACCCATTTTCAATTTTTAAATGGCAGCTTTTCCCTAAAATTGTGGTGGTTTCATTATATAAACATGGTGCTTAAAACTATGGGAAGGAAAGCCAACTAAGCCATGTGGATACAGTCAAAACACAGGTGTTGCTGTGTATCAGACAAGGATACATCTCTATCAGTTTTGAAAAAGGCTTGTCAGGACCATATGAAACCTGTCACTCCAATGTATGAAAAATAAGGAACATCTTCATCCGAGCACTCTATAACCAATCATTTTAGTTCCAGACACAACTGAGATAAACAATTAATTCCAAAAAGTGACTATTACTTTTCTCCATCTGGCAAATGTGTTGCACGATTGTATTAAAATAAGTGGTTTTGGCTATTACCGTGATGTTGGAAACATATCTAACAAATCTTTCTGTTTAAATAGGGGTGGAGTTTTTTTCAATTTTTGTTTTAGAAATAACTTCTATGAAATATTAATGTAGGCAGTCATTTCAGTATCTCAGACCATATCATAACTTAGGCTTTTAAACAGAAATCCCCATTAATCACAGCAGGGACTTCTGCTTAAAAATACATGAACTTGATCTGGTATTATAACACTGATCTATTACAAGAACCCATAATGTCCTATTAAAAACGTAATGAATCACTATTGCAAAAATTTAAAAGTATTTTAAGGAGGGCATCACAAGAAAACTCTATCAGAAGTCCCCAGATTTCTTAAAATTCCACTCACCCAGCAAAGAAAGAGAGGCAGGAACACAGTTACCGACCTCTGCCTTAGTCTCCCATTCTAACACAAAAACCACTTTGCCAGTGCTAGTGCTACGTTTGATTTCTAAAGTTACTCCACAGAAGTCATTTCATAAGAAGCAACAGCAGAATCTTTTAGTAGATGCTACTAGGAAATGACACTTATTTTACTCTTATCTTAACAGAAGAATCCCTAAAGAGTGGGTTAAACTTTTTGGTTTTTCAGTATCACATTGCACCTTCAGTCAGTTTGGAAGGATTTACTTGTTTGTTACATTGACGAACTTCCCAGTTAAGAGAAAGTGAGAGATGGAAGAGGCATTAGAGGGCTTCAAACATTCAAACGTGGCTGAGGAAGGAATCTGTTACCAGGACAAACTGCATGTTCCTCTCCAGAAAGGCAAACACAAGGAATTTTCATCTTTTCTACAAATTTGCTGCTTCTTTAGAAGTGTGCTAGTGTCAGAGTTCAGCGGTGAGAAATGTCATTGAAGACTTCTCCAGAACTATTTTACGTCACTACTATTTTCCTGTTCTCAAAGTTGTCTTACTTCCTTTCTATTCCAAACAGGTCCTCATTCAGTCTTCAAGAAAACAGTAAACCTTTGATTTCATCAGATACTGTGAAAGCCTCTAGAAAGGAAAATTTGACAAAATATGCATCACATGCTATTAAACAGATATTTAGCAACCCAGCTGCTTTAGTCTAAATTTTTGAAAAAAAGAAACTGGAAATTTTATGAAAGAAATCCTGACAACGTGTCAGTCTGACAGAATTCTCATGTAGATTAAAACAAAACAAAAATAACCCCAACACACTAGAGGAAAGAGAAATTCTCCTAGCCAGCTCAGAATAAGGTAAAACACAGTAAGATAGAGCAAGGTGTCACTTGTAACTGCTATTAAAACTATAAAGAGGAAGGAAATAAACCTTTCATTTCTGCTCTTTCAGAAAGGCAGCCACAGTTCTGAAAACCCATACAGTAAAGATAATAAACCCACTAGTACTTCCTCTGCCAAGTATACTTCTGTGAAAGGTATGTAAATACTAAAGTAAAATTCATGTCATTACAGGATATTTAAAGGCTCCTATTATACTTCACAAACAATGGTTTAAATCTGGTCTTGACTGCCACCAAATTCTCATTGTCAGCAGAAACCTGGGGATCATTTTATCAGCCTCCGAGATAAAACTTGCCAATATTTAATTTTCCACAAAACGTGAACACAAAGCAGTACAGACTGAATATCGTATCTAAAGACAGAAGGGAAGATCAGAGAAAGCTCAGGGGAATCTCATCTGAGTATACAAATATCTGAAGGGAGAATGCATAAGGGACAGACCTAGCCTCTTTTCAGTGGTGCCCAGCACCAGGACCAGAGTCACCTGGCACAAAATGAAACACAGGTGTTCCCTCTGAACATCAGGAAACTTTTTTACTGTGAGAGTGACTGAGCACTGGAACAGACTGCCCAGAGACTACACAGCCTCCATCTTTGGAGATACTCAGAAACTGCCTGGACACAGTTCTGGGCAACTGGCTCTAGGTGGCCCTGCTTGAGCAGGGGAGTTGGACAAGGTGACCTTCAGTGATACCTTCCAACCATATTGTGATCCTGTGAAATACAGATATATAGGTATCAAACAAAAAAGTCACAAAGGAAGTATTTGGTGATGTATTTCCAGGATCTGTTTCCTAAGCTTCACTATACCAAAGTTTAAAACATTATATAAAGACTAAAAGACATTAGATATTCAAGAGTAGATATAAAAAAATACAGTAAGCATACAGTAAGAAAATGCTATTTGTTAAGGTTTTGGGTTTGTGAATTACAGAATTTAGTACAAAGTCTGTACCTTTCTAGAAACAGCTATTTAATTCCACATCAGAGATCCTGACAGGAAGAACAGTTTATTATGAAAACCATCTGCAGAATCTTAAAATGTAACTAAAAGGTAATTTCCATAAACTTAAAATGTGTAACAATTATTCACGCTTCATTAAATATTAACTACACTAGAAATTAATTCCTAAATATTTTTACAATTATTAACTTCAGTTGAATAGAGAAAGAAACAGGCACAAAATAGAAGAAAAGATTCAAAATTATGTATTGAGAAGACTTTATAATGCCCTCTTCATGGATTACCAGAAGTGGCAAATCTCTTTGTTTAAGCTTCACTGAACAACGTATACGTTCATTCCTAAAAGTGTTTTTCCCAGTACTTCAAACTATTAGATGAACATGAAGCTCATTTTCTACATGGCGAATGAACAGTCCACATGCAAATTGATTTAAAGTAGAAAATAAGTACTGGGAGAGAACTATATATCTGAACAGAGGCACGATCATTTACGGTCACTTAGACTAGTACAAATGTTAGGACACTACCTGAAGAAGCCACTGCAGATGGAATTAGAAAAATGTATTTGAAAAAAGTGTCTGCAGAACCCAGTTCATCACAACTGCTGAAACGATGCTGCGAAGTCAGGTCAATCAAATGTCTAGGTAACTGAATAGTTTATTTAAACTTCACTTCATTTGAGTTTGATAACAATTGATTCAATCTGAATTCCTGAGTGTAACTTTACAAGAGAACGTCAAGAAAGAGAAATAAATCTTAGAATGTCTCTTTATGGTATAATATTCACATAAAAGCCATTCCAGAAAGAAACTGCACCCGAATGAAGATCTATTGTTGTACAGCCCAAGAAGGCTCATCAAGCTAAATAACAAATCGTATCCTTTTATAAGACTGAGATAACATTATATCACTTTAGCACAGCTCCTTTGGCTACATTACTTAGGAAATTAAATATGCCATTCTCTATTTTAATTCACCTTCAGGTAAGAAGGTTAACTCATTGGCAAGGAAATTTTAACAGGTCAGATCTTTCAAAATCAATAACGAATGGTTGGAGATATCTTTCAGAAGGGATGATTTCAATTAAAACAGCCCTCAACAGAGATAATGAGTAGAGAAGGAAGGTTAGCGTTGGACAAAGAAACACTGGCCTTCTTGCCAAATAGGTGATGCAAAGATCCTTATCAGCCTGAATTATGCTGAAAAATCTTCAAAAGACTCTGCAAAACAGAAAGGTCATTTTCTTTCAAGGAGACTCTTTACAAAGGGGTAAGAGTGACTGAAAAGTCTAATCATTTGGAAAACTCATCAATATGAAAATGTTTCCTAGTCTCAGTAAGAAAGAAAAGACTGTTATGGGAATTTCAGTGTCTCAAAGGACATTTACAGTGATCTTATGACCACTGTTTATTTTTCTGGAGAAAACTACCATTTATTTCTGGTAATTATCCACCCAGGCTACATTAGCAGCCATAAAATCTCTTATCCTCTTCAGATGCACTACGGAAGAACAAATTTTGTCCATGAAGGGACACGCATGCATTTGGTCCCAGTCATCATCATAATGTAAAATTTGACACAATTCCAATTTTAGTGGAGAATTGGAAAAGCTCTTGCTCCCTCTTAAAATATGCAGTTCATGGTTGGACAACAACTTGACTCATCTAGAAGGATAACAAACTAATTATAAATCAAATGCAAGAACCTAAATTTGTCTTATACCCTTAGACCTCATTACTGAATCATCAATACCATTGCCTTTTTTTCCCCCCTTTTTTTCTTATAGTACTATTTAGGATGCTTCTTTTACTTGGAGCAAAAAATAGTCACAGTCATCTAGAGAACAGGCACACTTCAAGAAGGGCAGTTATTAACAGCATGTTAACGTAAGCAAAGGAAAGCTCAAGCCAGTATGGTACCACGGAAGAAGCAAATGTCAGCTTTGAGGATAAAATATACAGCCAATCACATACATCTCCTTATTACATGCAAATCACTGCACTCTCCTTAATTAATAGGCTCTGCATTTTCCTTGCAGTTCTGATTTTTAAAGGCAATAAAGCCACTCCAGAGTAGGAGGTTATAGCAGTAAGAAACCTGACTTCATGCCCGTTGATCTGAATTTCCCTAGAACAGCACGGGATCATGTAAATCTGGGTATTATAAACGAGACAAAAGAACTCAAATCAGAAATGGGAATCCTTTCTTCTCTTTCAACCATTCAAACAAATAAAAAGATAGCATTTTTTCCCTAGAAGTCTTGAGATTTAAAATAGATGCTCTTCTAGAAGATGAGTTAAATTATTCATATTCATTTTATTAGTCTAATGACCAACCACATCTGACCTTACTCTGTTAGTCACTGTCCAGCTTCAGAGAACTAGTGTCCAGGTGCTACCCCAGAGTTCACAAGCTAGATCAGGTTTAGGGGAGATATGTGTAACAAACATGCAGAATAAACAATGTGATGACTGCAAGCATACTAGTTTGATTAATTTTTCGATCAATTGTTTGCTTTGCTGAGTTTTCCAAGGAAAGTTTTTGTCAAATAGAGCAAAAAAGGGAACACTGTAGAGAAGAGCCAAGTGTGAGTGCAGCTGAGGTACAGTGGCCGTGAAGGCAGCAGAAAGGTTTAAAACAGTCAATCAGAAAAGGATGAAAGCTCAAAATAGTGAACTTCATATACAAAAAGCCCCTACCTTTGCTGCTTCTGCAGCTGCTACCACAGGAGGAACTCTTCAGATGTTTCAAAGCTTTCAATTACCTTGCCTCAGCTGAGCAAGAACCTTACATAATTTTCAGAACAGTCAGGAGTCGGACAATCCACAGAACATTAGCACAATGGTTTGTTGCAGAGTACCTAAAGACGTTCACGCATGTAACTTTTCTTACACTGACACCCTGCCCCTGCCTTACACAGGCAATGAGGGCAGGATGCTGCCCATGCTGTTGACATGAGGCAGGTTTTTCTCCCATCACATTGCCACTGCTGGAGCCAACGGGCATGCCTGACTCTTACCCACATGCAAAAGGCATTTGTGCAGTTGGCTGTTGCTGCCAGATGACCTGGACACCAAGCATCCCTGGCAGTTCACCAGGGTCACGACATCTCTTAGGACCCTGTTTGCCATCGGTGATTAGGTGAGTCGCCACATGGGCACGATATTGCTCACCTTTCCTAGTGCCTCAATAAAGCTTTGTTTATAACATGTTGTCAGACCCCATTACTGTTCGGACCGCAGCACGTGACTGTACATAAAATCAGACACCAGCTGAAAATCCAGAATTAAATTTATTAGATGCTAACTCAAAGTAAAAGTGAAAATACCATTTTAGGACCAGAAAGCATTTTGCCAGCATAATTTCATTTGGAACACTCTATTTCTATTACCCAACTGATCTGTTATATTTTTACAGAGTAAAATACGACAGAAAAATCTGATTGAAAGACGCGATTGGGAATGTTTGCTTTCTTGCTTTCTAAGGGAAGGTAAAATACAACATGTGCACTCTACAAATCACTATTAATTCAAAGCTGCAGACAGCACTATTTTATGAAGTAACTGAATAAATTTATACGGTTTAACAAATTCGAATTAGATGTATTTAGAGCAATAGCTTTTATTGAAGGTACATTTCCGTCTTTAAGTAAGAAGACAAAATGCACACATTACAGTGAGAGATTTGAAAAAAAAGAACCCTGCTATTTTAGTGCTTTCCTTTTTCAATAATTCAGACACTAATAGCTAAAACCCAACAACAGAAGCTCAGACAGTGATTCTACTACTCCCTTGGTGGCCTTTAAGACCTTGGTTTCAGTCACTAATCCAGATGCTAAAAGACCTTCCTCTATTACTAGGAATGATATCAGAAGCTTTTCTAATTTCTCTGTAAGAAATGGAACACTTATCTGAGCAAATTCAGTATTAATTGCATGTTTCACTTCAAACACTCTTTACAGCCAACAGGCTTTTCGCTATCAGCAACTAAATACATCAACTGTATTACACAACTTAGAGCAGAAATAAGAAAAAGTCTCATTGGAAATGCAAGGGATTTTCTATGAAAGAACCTTATGTTTTGTTTAGATAATACAAATTATCTGACATGGTTTGTAATAAAATAGTGTCTTCTCATTACTCTTCAGCTTCTTTTTGTTTCTCTGAAACCTTCCAAACATAAAGGCTTGAAAACAGTAAAATAGTAAAAGCAGTTTCTGTAACAGAAAATGGCCGTATTTCAACTGTGCTGCAGCGATCATCATTCTAATGCCCTAATTTTAATTTGCAAGAAACACTTGGGTAGCATAAAAAGACTGACCCATTATCACCTCCTAAAATCTTAGAAATTTCAAGATCAAAATAAGGAGGGGTTTTCTCCCATTATTCAGGAATATGCTCTTTTATCAGATAGCAAAAAGCATTCCCAATAAATGTGCTGCGTGATTTAAAAGAAGCTTACTAAGTGCAACTCAGTCCTAACTGGGCCCTTATATTAATATTTCAACATAAATGACAAATATATCTTCTCCCTTTTAGAAGTTAAGGGTTGTTTTCAATCATATACAAACAATAATGGAGGAAGATTATTTCTGTTACTTTGTGGTACCCACCTGTTCAACACATGCAGCCTACTGATAATTTCTGGTGTTACTCTAACCTTTGATGAGGTTATTAGTACATATGCAGCTCCTAGGTTACTAACTGAAAACACGGCAAACATTACAGGGAGTTACTGTTATCAAGAAAATGGCAACGACAGTGTGTCCTGGGTTCAACTAAGATAGGGTTAATTTCCATAGCCAGGACAGCCCGGTGGAACGAACCAATGCGATATTCAAAATCATACTGACCTCATGCACAGCGTATAAATACGTGTGTGTGTGTCTGTGTGGCAAGGCTAGCCAGGGGGACGGAATTTCAAAGAGCAGCATGGCACAGTACAACTCAGTAGCTTGGCACGGCAGCAGCGGTAAGCAGTGCATTGTGTATCACCTGCGTTATTATTGTTTCCTCTCTCTTCGTGTTTCAAGTAAACTCTCCTTATCTTAACCCGCTTTACCTTTCATTCCCCTACCACCAGGGGCAGGAGGGAGAGAGCGGCTGCATGCTGTTTAGTTGTTAGCTGGACACAAGCCAAGACAGTCCTTTTTGACACTCAATGCAAGGCACATGGGGTTCAGATAACAACAGATCTGACCCAAGTGCATTAAGACAATTTTGCTGCTTCGTATATCAGCAGCCCATGATCACCGTGTTGGTCCATGTGCTCACGTGGTGGTGTTATGTAAATCCTTATACACGCTATGTCTTCCCTGAAGTGATATTACCAACACTGGGAGGTGGATTAGGAATATTATTTTATTGTATTTGATACTGTCAACTTATGATATGATTATACCCTAGTTACAAGGTTAATCTGGCATTTGTATGCAGAATTATCATTTATTAGTAACAAATCTTGTGGTGACATGGCACCCCAGAAAGAATTGAGTCAGACAACAGGACTCACAGACCTCACAGACACCTGAGCCAAAGATCACGTATCACAACCCTCATCATGCATCAGCCTCTGGAAAAATCGAGTGCTACAATGGACCGCTAAAGACTGCACTGAGAGCAATGGGGGTGTGGGACCTTCAAACAGTGGGACACCCACTTAGCAAAACCCTCCTGGTTAGTTAACACTAGAGGATCTGCCAACTGAGCTGGCCCTGCCAATCAAAACTCCCACACACTGTAGAAGGGGATAAAGTCCCGGCAGTGCACAGGAAGAATGCATTGGGGAAGGCAGTCTGGGTTAGTCCTGCTTCAGGCAAGGCAGAGCCATTCATGGGGTTGCTTTTACCCAAGGATCTGGGTGAATTTGGTGGGTTATGTGAGAGGATGGGGACGTCCAACATGCCCTTCAGAGGGATTTAATTCTTGGTGAGAGCAGCTGGCGAATGAAATTGTATGATATTAATTATAAATCCAAATCAATAAGGGATGGACTTTGAAACTAAATAAGGGCAGTGGTGATGGAACTCACGCTGGCCTCATCAACTGATGCCCAGCAATTTCCTCAGGATCAACATTTACCCACTGCCCATGAGTATGGGCTATGACAGATACACCAGCTTCAAGCTCTGGATGCAACAACCTGACACATCTTTCTTGACCTGAGACTGTTATGACAGATGGAGCCCAAAAATTATGAGTTAAATGAACTCAATGGACATGTTAGAGGGATGGCCCACAGACTAAGGGAATGATACATGTGCGTATCTGTGTATACACAGGACAGGTCAAGCAGTGGATCTGGGCACTACAGAGATAGCATAGAATAAGGGGTGGATAATGTCCTGGATTTGACTAGGATAGGATTAATTTTCACAGCCAGTATAGTCAGACAGAACCAGCCAATGGGATATTCGATACCATACTGATATCATGCCCAGTATCTACATATAAGGTGAACTTAGGCAGTTTCAAACAGGGTGGAGCATGGTGCAGCTGGACACCATTAAGCTGGGCACTGTATATCAGTCGCTTTGTTATTGTAACCTCTCTCTTTATGTCATTTCAGATAAACTCTTATCTTGATAATTCACTCAGCTTTACCTTTCATTCTCCTATCCCCAGGGGCAGGAGGGAGAAAGTGGCTGTGTGGTGCTCAGTTGTTAGCTAGGTTTATACCACAACACAGTGTTTGGGAGTACAGTGTTTGAAAACTCTGAGGTTGCAGCTTGCAGCCAGCACTGGTGGGGAGCAAAGCACTCGACCAGAGATGACTTCTTAGTCCCTTAGAACACAAGATTATTTTTTCCATTCTCCCACAAACAGCAGTGGAAAAAGGCATAGTTTTACACTAACAAATCCTATTCTGCAAGGATGCTCTGAACTAAAAATTCATTATTTCCATTTCAACAATGCAGAACTGGGTCTCTGAAAATTTGCTTCAATGCACAGAATTCAACGAATCAGTTACAAAACCAAGGACCCTTGCATCCAAGCTCAGTGCATTTTTGGTTCATAAGAAATACATAATACCTTTGTCTGACACTGCGTAAGTGTCAGAACTACTTTCAAAGTGGACATGATACAGAAAAAGATTCCATCATACATATATATTAAGAATAAGCACTTTAAAAGATTTTTCATTTTTTTTTGTAACAGCATTTTTAATTGATTAAATAGTTCATTTACTCAGTCAAAGAGAACGCCATTAATATGTTTCAGAAGAAGCACAAGACTACTGCTGCAGACCACTGGTTGCAACTACCAAAGCCTCATCAGAACATGCATGCATCACTGCCAGCAAGTTCTGTCACTCCCATTCCAGCCTGCTAGATGTATGTAGAAAGGAATCAGGCTAAGCCCTCTCACCCCTGCCTCAGTAGGGTTTCTAGCACCAATAACAATTTTACAGTCCAGTTCGCTTTCGTCTACGTATTTTGAAAAGTCCATGATGCTGGATGATTAATACTCAAGCAGCGAATGTTTCTTGACCTGAAATTACATGCTTGCAGAGTGCTAGGCACCAACTAACAAAACGGGTTTTGTTTCCCAGCAGTTTATGGAAGAGGTGGACAAAATTGATAGGTCAATCCTGGGTTTTTTGTGTCAAATAAAGCACACCTCTATCTGACTGCATTCACACTGTGGCTAAAACAGCGTCTCTTGAGATTGTTCAAGATGAAGAATGACAACTGAACAAACCTTTGCCTCCTCTATACACATTCCTACGCCACCTAACCCTATCGAAAGACCAGCTGCTTCAATGTCCACATTAGTTTTCCTACTGAGGCATATTATGACATGCTAACATTCATAAAATGCATATCAAGAGAGGAACTGGAGGTTTTGCTGAGGGTTTTGCAGAGAAAGAGGTGATGCCATTCAACAGACTTATCTTTAGCAACATAGTTTATGCTAGAGGCAGCAAACACAAGTCAGTGTGAACTACTCTCCGGTGACTGAAAGTCTCATACCTGCACAATCTTTGGGCCCCTGAGTAACAACAAGCTGTCAAGGGCACTGAGCTGCATCTTAAAGATGCACAACCTCCCTCAAACCACAACCCAGAAAACTTGCTTCAAGACATATTTCTTCTTAGAGAAGGCTAAGGCCATGTTGTTCTCATGCATATGGAACCATTACAATTTTTTTTTCCTTCACCCTTTAAAGTCCCTGGCAGACCCCTTTTCAATATTCAGTTGGTCATTACAGCTCTTGGTCTAAATGAAAAAGCTCCCTTCAGTCCCCAGTAT
The DNA here is from genome assembly GCF_000710305.1 of Buceros rhinoceros silvestris. NCBI lineage: Eukaryota > Metazoa > Chordata > Aves > Bucerotiformes > Bucerotidae > Buceros > Buceros rhinoceros. Next base: position 44,139 of record NW_010406235.1, on the reverse strand, counting down.
AAAGCAAAGCAGGCAGCTGGGTTGGATGTATGCTTCCCAGTCTTCCCCTTCACTCTTCAGATCCTTTAAGGTCCACTTTGACATCACAACTTAAAAGTTTAGCTCAGAACAGGCAGATCTTCAACGCCCACCCATTAGGGAAGTTAGCACTTGGGAAGCTCATCGGCCATACTTGCCGTATCTTGTTAGAGCCGATATCAGCTTTTGAAATACATAAAAATCCCAGATGAAGCCCAGACCCATGATCCAGACAAAGCTACGCCCCCAGAGGCAGCAGCAGGAAGGTGGATGGTTACAACCCATGGCTAAGCCACAAATCCTGGTAGAGGTTTCCCTGCATGTTCTGCTGATGTCTTTCAGAGACATGAAGATGACTGCGTGCTCCTCTACCCTTGTTATTTCAGATATGATCCAACAATCATGCCAAGTTCAGGAATGTGACCTAGGGAAATCCTCCAACACCACTGCAACAGCACAGTAGGAGCCCAGTTAGTAAATTGATCTGAAACACAAATGTAAAATTGTCCTGAAATCTGAAATACACTAAAGCTGTGGAAAAAAACAAACCAAAAAAAGCAGCTTGGGGACAAAAGATGATGTAATGCTTAAATTGTCACTGCTATGATGTTCCTGAGGTCTATTCCCTGAGAAAAGCTGGGTTACCACCATATATGCTATAGCTTTTGGTCAGCCTTGAAGCGATCAGGCAGTTGGACTAAATGATCATTGTAGGTTCCTCACAACTGAACAATTCTATGCACATCTCTACAACCACAGTCTAACTCAGGCTGGTCTCTTTAACTATACAAATACCTACTTCTGTGAAAACTACTAATTCAACATCTTTATCATTCTCTAAATATCTGCAATTCCAAAACAGGTAGTATTGCCTAAAGCAAGAGACTTTTAAAAGATTTATTTATTTTACAGATCTCATAATTGCATCCTTTTCCTGTGGAAAAACTGCATAGATCTGAGGTACCGGACAGCTGCACTGAGGGTCATACTTGGTATTTACACATACATACAAATAAGGTGATGGGGATGCATGATGCTAGGATTCAGAAAAGATTTGCCTTTTATGAACTTGTTAATAAACAGTGACTATTTGCCATCTTCTCCACGAAATGAAGGGCTTCAAACAAAAGTAAAATTAAATTGCAATTAAAACCAAAATGGAACAGAAGTTCATAACATAACATGTAAAAGCACTTTAGGAACTTCTTGTAAGTGATTATGCTCAAAAAACAGGAGGACACGGATACAGAGGAAAAAAGTTAACAATAGCTATTACACAAAAAGACAGTTTGCTGGAGGCGGGTATAAAATTTACAGGTGGTATCACCACATGATTGTCCTCATTTCATACTCTTCCCCAGGCATCCAGAAATGGACAGGGTCACAGAAAGGATATCGTGTTAGATCGACCTTTGTTTTGATTTGATATGACTGCTGTCTTTTTTAATCAGTATATATAAAAGTCTGTGCTGATAGAATTCTTCCTTCTATCCCCAAATTATCAGTCCTGCTTTCATAAGATCCAGCAAAATCCATGCTGCTCAGTGTGCACCAAAAGCCACCACACTTAACACAGGGAACTCTCTAAATAAATTCTCACAGAACTGTGAGGGAGAAGAGCATGAAAGGACATGTCTTACCAAAGTGCTGCTTTATAGAAAGTCCAAAGAAAGCCTAAAAAAAGAAGTTCCTCATAGTTATTATTTATACCAGAGAAAACAGTGTATGAGCCAGAGCTACTGTAGGTTTCCTTCCTCTTTAGTTCTGGCTATTTCAGTAAATATAAGCAAGGTACATGCTTTAGAAAGAGAGTTTCCTTCATTATTATGTAGAATGAGATTAAATGACTTTCTATGGTATAGAAACAGGTGACATTCCAGGGCTTTTTTTTTTTTTTAATTCATCTACGCACGTGTGTGTGTGTGTGCCCCATCAAAAAAATCAAGAATTACATGATGGGTTGGGGGAACATAGGTATCTTACCAAGTTATTATACAATTTGGTTTAATTTTAGTATTACATACACAAAAACATGAAGTGGGTTTGTGCTTTTATTAATTAAAACGGTGGGGATAAAAGAACAGAAATGGAGGAAGGCAAAACTCCACCCATCTAAATATTGGCGTAGTTTTATATTCTTTACCATTATAATCAATAAATACGAAGTACAACACACAGAGATGTACCTAGAATCAGTATCTTAATAATCCGTAACACAACATGCATTTTGTGTAATTGTTTCCCACTCAGGAAATATAAAGCAGCTCTCAAGAATCTAACCTTTAAGGAGCCTGAATATTTTTCAGTCTGAGGGAAATAAACCTCTCATCCCATGACAGCAAGACCCCATTAGAGAACGTGCTAATTGGCTGCACCCTTTGGGAGCTCAGTGCACTCCACTTTTTATTTCAAGACAGGCACTGCACCTCTAGTGTGATATTATCACATCAGTCAGTTCCTGTTGTGAAATACTGTGTGAAACTACAGTGCAACTGAGAGTCAGTTTGACTGCAACATCGGCACGAAGTTCCTGTCATATACTATCAAATGAATGTGATGCACTAATGTGTCTTAGTGCACTTTACTTTAAAAAGTATCACCAAAACTTTTCAGTTCAAATGGTACTGTCATGTTATGAATGCCTGTTGCTACTTCTTCCATGTCAAAAGGTTATTACCTTTTAATAGAAAAGAACTTATGTAATCATCTGTTGGTATTAAAATTATTTATTAGCTTTAGGAAGGTAAAAAAACCCTGCAACACATCATAATTTTTATATAGGCTTATGCCTGCATATTTAAGTACAGTGAATAACATACAAATAAGTGTGCATTTGAAAAACATTCATGTGCTAAAAGAGCCTGCACAAACTGTTATGGTGAAAGATGCAGAGAAAGCTGGTTGAAGAAAATCAGGAGGGACACAACTGTAATGTCCATCTACTAACTACTGTAGAACAACCAGTAAAAGATAATGAAGCTGGAGATTATTCACTGTAACAGCTTAAGGAGAAAGAATTAAAAATTACACACACATCCCAAAATCTATAAAAGAACTAAACCCCACAGTCCTTACTCCCTCAGCACACGAAATGCCAGCCAACTCTGCATATGAAGCCTGAGCACAAGTTAAACAGCATCAGTTCTCCATGCACTGAATCACCGAGCTGATGGAATGAAATATCTGATTCTTGATTCATACTGTTATCTCAGGAATCATAAATATGTGAATTAATTATATA
>NW_010406235.1:0-40767 GCF_000710305.1 Buceros rhinoceros silvestris | reverse complement strand
ACTCTTTCTGAAAAACATCTGGTAGAAATCATCTTTATCAAATACTGAAGCGTTCTTTCTTTAGCTACGCAGCCTAATATGCGCACACATAATCCCATGCCATCAAACAAGAAAGAATAGATGGGGCAAAATGCTGGTTTGTTAATACCTAGGCAACCTAATAGTATAAAAGCTGTGCACATAAAAAAACCAAGCCAAAACAATCCCCAATGTCTGAATTACAATCTCATATTCTTTCTTTCTTAGTCCATTCTGCTATCTGATTATAAAACCCAAATATTTTTGTTGCTTCTCCTCAATTCAGGACACTGAAGAAAAAAAAAAAACAACCAAAACCTACAATTCCCAAAACATATACACTCAACACTACCAGCCACACTAAAGTGCAGACTTACTGTTCCCTCTTCCAGAGGCTTCCTAATTTCCAAAATGTTGAAATCTCTCACAGGAAGAAACTTGTGCTCTGAATTATCAGATGTTATGTTGTATAGCTGGACTAAAAAAATGCTTTTAACATTGACAAAGACTTTTATAATGTCTTTTGATGTGACTACCAATAAAGAATACTGTGTCGATTACTTGCACAGTGCCAGTGTACAGGTGGCATTCAGGGAAATCCTCAAACTGCAGAGTGTTGGCATTAAAAAGGGATGCAGCCAAAGCATTTTAAGGTTTTATTTTTCAAACTACTTTTTCATCTGGTAAGAAGAGATTTTTAAAACTTCCAGTACTCTATAGTATTTAGACAGAGAGAGCAACATAAATAAATACATATATGTCAACCACAGTTTTGGGAACAAGAGGGGATTGAGGCAGCTGAACACACTCTCAGGTCAGTGGCTATCAGGCACTATTGTCCCTTAGATCTTGGTTCAGCTGGTAACAATTCAGAGCTGCTACTTCCTAAACCAGAATGGCATCCCTGCCATTGTTTTCAAAATTGTCCTTCTGAATTCCAGGTAGTTCACTGCTTTCTCTGAAAAAGAAGGCTTCTATTTCATTTTTGCAAAAAAAGAAAAAAAAAAGCGCGTGCACTCCAAACGACACTTTAGAGTGCATACGTGCTTACGTTTCTGCAAAATACCTTAATGGCTTGACACCATGTATAGCTCTTATTATGTCACTTACATTTCACAACTTTATTTCCCAAAAATTGCTTAAGAATCAAAACTGTATTACTTCTATGGCTTTAAGGTATTTTATCTACTCTGATTTTGTATTATAAGCATTTCACCTAATACCTCTTTTTTTTTTATCCTTCGACAAATTCAGAAAAGTTATTTTCAGGATTAGAGTTATTTTGGAGATTATTTTAAGGGATTACATTGATGCACATTCCCCTTCTCAGAATAATGATTATTCACCAGACTTGACTGCAAGCCTTTAACAGCATTTGATCTTTTATGATCTCATCAAATTTATACTGGTTTTTGCATATAGCTTCTGTTTAAAAGCATAAATAAATATATTAGTAAATCCCAGATCAGGTATTTTTCTATGCTCTTTTCTTTTTGTATGTAAGAAGGCTATTTCATTCATTGAACATTTTTTTTTTCCTGAGTGAGCTCAGAAAAAGAAGTTTGAAATAGTGATAAGAAGGCAGTTACTAAACTGATTTTTAAATAGAATAATTAAATAGACTACATTAGCAGATTATTACATCTGAAGAAAGGTTTTTTCTTTGGAGTAAACCAACACTTTCATATTTAAGGGGTTTTTTTTCAGTTAATATTTTGCAATGACTAAGATTTACAATACTCTCACTGGGCTTCACTTAAGTATATGTGGGAAATTATTAACTGTTACAATATATTTGGGTTCTGAAAGAGAAAGCTAAAACTATGACATTTCTACTATCAAAAAATATTAGCCACATGAAGAAGAAACACTTCATGACCTTGTTTTGCCAGTAAAACTGGAACTAATAGGATTGTAATTAGCAACAGTCAGAGACTGTTGGAGCAACAGAACAGATTTCTGAAGTTATTAGTGTAATACTTAATTACCAGCGTCTACAAACCATTAAGATATGTTATTTAATCTACACAAGAAGAATTTAAAGGATAAATCTAAGAGAATCTACTGATTTGTTTACAACATTACTTAAGCCTATTTACACAAGAACTCTGTACATTCTGTAGAGCAGAAACCATAAACATATAGAGAAACAGGTACAGGGTTTTTATCTGACATTTCATGCCTTTTGTACAAACTTGGAGATAAAATATAAATCCAAGATTTTTAAAACTCATCAGCTGAAGCCAAATGCATCACGAGATACATAAAGAAATACAATGATAAAAAATAGCCATGGTAACATTTCTTACAATGAAAATCCTCCAGATCACAAATAATTCTTTTCTACAGAATCCCACTGACTTCTTGACATTAATGAATGATTTGGGGACTTACTGTAGTGGCATATTGCTTATACTGCTACTGTTTTTAAATGGTCTGTTCAGAATGCCAGGAGGAAAAAAGAATCTCTACAGGCCACTTTGAAGTCAAGGAGAATGAGCTACTCTTCACATCTGTGACATGAGCAGCAGCAGAGGGAGCATGGTTAAACTACAGCATCACACAGGTTAGACATTAGGGAAAATATTTCTTGTGAAAAGGGTAATGAAGTACTCGATTACATCTCCTCAGATGTCACAGGCTTCCCAGCTCTGGAATTTCTTAAAAACTAGTGATGGCACACATCCTTCAGGATGTCCATGGGCAGTTAAGGCCACCAGGTCGTTCTCAGCTTCTTGATTCTGTGTTTATGCAGTATAAAAGGTCTGTGTAAAATGTAATCCCTGTCACCAAGTGATGCCATGAGTTTAAATACAACTCAGCAAGGGGACAACACTGGGAAAGGAGGTAAGGAAGGCAATATTTATACTTACTGATACAAAGATTGTAATCAAGGAAGGGATCAGAAATACTTAATTACTAGCTTCTACAAACCATTAAGATATGTTATTTAATCTACACAAGAAGAATTTGAAACAGCTGGACATGGCTTAGCTTGCCGGGGAACGCTCATGCTTAGATTGTTCTGAGAAATCAGTGGGGAAATGCAAGAGCAATTGGAACAAAGCCAGAGTGAGAAGGGTCGGCAGTGAGAGGTCTCATTTGGCACAGCTGTAATGGGTGACGGCTGAAGTTGTTGAGCAGATGATACCACTGAGAGGAACAGAGAAGAGCAAACGTGCCAGAGAACTGCCTTGTGACAAATCCACTGCACTGAATCAATGCCTTCAACACTCTGTAATTCCTAATGAAATTTTCCTTTTAAAGAAGGCTGACTCGTTTGATAAGCTGGACAGTGATTTTCTGACGTGCAGAGCCTCTCTGGGGGATCAAAATTTCTTCAGGAAGCAGTGCTGTAAGTGAACAGCCACAGCTTTTACACAAGGAAAGGAGAGAGGCACACAACACAGCACAGCAAGTGCTGCTATGTTTGACACGTGATTTCTGTGTGGTGCTATGGCACAGCCTATATGGAAGAGGTAAGCAGAGGCAAATACCGTTATCTGGGAAAGGTGCTGCTGATAGACATACTGGGATTCTGATCATGTCTGGGTTAGGCAGCAATCAGCACAGCAGTGACAGAACATGTAGTGGGGGAACCAATTTCTCTCTCAAAGCACAGTTAGAAGCTGAGGGCCTCTCTCACAAAATAGAAAATTGAATGTATTTATATAATATTTAAATGACAACTTGTTGCTTCTAGTTAAGACAGGGGGAGATTTGCTTCATTCCTAAAATAATTATTTTTTCATTCTCTGACAAGATAAGAAAGAAGGCTGAAAACAAGTTTATCTGTTCCATCATTTTAACTATATCTTTTGCTTCTTCCTCTTTTTGCAATCAATACAGTCTTTTCCACAACACGAGTTCCATGCACATGCAGCATGAAGTGCACCAACAAAAAAAGCAACAAAACAAGGTTGGCCCATAGGACAGAACATGTCTCTCCTGTATAATTATCAATTACAATCATATCTTCTACAAAATAGTACAAGCAGAATTTTTTTTTTAAACAAAGCAGTTTGGACAACACCGCAGTACAGATACAATCTTCTGTCTTTCTGCCTTTGGTCTTTTCTGGCAATATCTTTCTAAAATAACGATGTAGGAATGCCAGCAAACACAAACCTCTGCTGCCTAAAGTAAATGCTTCATGTATTCTCTTACAAAAACTCTTCATTTGTCCAAAACATTTTTGAAATTTCCGAACTTTTCTTTAAAAAGTTAGGCCTTTCACCCTAACTGCTCTTATGGGTATGAAACCTGGAAACCTGTTTCCAAGTCTCCCTCTCCCATTTCTGACTGTTGCCAAATTTTATATATATTGCTATCTTCAATTTATCTGTTCATGTACTATTAGCTGTTTCTTTTGCACGAACTGTTACGATTTTTTTTCAATGTCTTGGAGCATAAAGCAAAACTTATTCCCTTTCAATTTTCACTTTCTGAGTAAATAAAGCAATCTCATTTAAGCCTCTCCTGCAAAGCAGGCTGAACATCTCCCTGATGCTCACAGGTACACATCTTACGCACCTAACTTAGAAACTGAATAGTTCCTTTTGGTTTCCTTTAAGCAGAAAGGGCATGATTAATATAACAACGTTGCTACATAAACCAGCATCTTAGCCACCATTTTCACGGCACATTTTCAGTGGCTACAAGGAACCTTCAAGCCAGATTTGTCCAGGTATGATCCTAGATGTGGCAGTAATGAGACAGAATTCCACCTACCTAACATACTCAGGAAGTATTCAACGTATATGAAATTTTGACCACATTTTTTAATTTTTCCTTCGTTGAACGGATGAAGATTGCAGTTGCCAGTTAATTCCATTAACTCTTTTTTCGGTTTTTCCCGAACATCAGAAGATTGACAGTAAAATCAATCTTAATATCAGACTAGATAGCCTATGAGATTTCAAAATGCTGTAGCTGTGCAAAAGAAGTTTTTATTATAAGAGTTTTTATTGTTCAGGAGTTACTGGGTTTGTACTGCCAAAAAATTTAAAATTGGTAGTCACAGCATCATTTTAAAGACATTGCAGTGACCTATTCATTTAGTTCAAAACCTGAAACAATATCAGTACATAATACTCAGAAGGCTAAATAAAGGAAGAGCCATCTGCAAAAGTGCTCCTTTACACATAACATTACCTTCTGGCATTTCTGCACTCATTGAAGTTTGTGGCTTGTGTCTATTGCTGGATTTTTGAGATCCCAATTTAAATCTTTGATAAAAATATTCTGTTACTTGTGTTGCAATCAAAATGCAAACTGCAATGGTTTACAAGCGCTACTAAAAATGTGAGAAAACGTGCTTGTTACATAGTTTAAAATGCTGAATTTCAGGGGGAAAGAAGGGTAAACAAGTGAATAAGTCATATACTGGAAAACGATGCTTGTGCAGCTTTCACATAAACTGTAGTGCTGTGGTAACTTTTCAGCTGTGTATACATCAACCGTATGTTCAGAAAGCACATGTGCATTTTCTCTAACAAAAAAACCCCTAAGCTCAACATCAGCACTCATGCTTTTTTATACTAAAATATGCTTCAGAGCTCCAGGACAGTACTGAATCTGCCCAAGAGGCTGTGTTGAATGTATGTAATCTAGAGAGACTTCTATTACTAAAACAGACAGTCCAGGGGACAACTGTTACATTTTGATTTGACAACCTGAGTCTATCCCAAAGGCTATGCTCACTGCAGTTGCAACACAAGTCCAATCAAATATGTACCAAGCTAAAAAGTAATCACCTTCTGTGAAGACCATTAGCAGATTAAGCCTAGGATAAAAAAAAAAAAAGTTACATGCATTTATCAAAGGCCAGAAAACCAAAGGCTTGTACATAAGCCATCTTTTCAATTGTATTTAGGTAAGTGATTAGTCTTTCTCTTATCACTATCATCTTACTATTTGACTTCATCATGGCCATACTGTGACCCAAATACAGTAGATATATCAACAACCAGATCAAGTCTGATTCCAGCTGCAGGCTTTTTAAGTCTACTGATATATTAGGGATGACAGTAGCTCTCTTGGCTTTGCTTACCAATGACTTTATTCAAATGAAGTGCATCTAAGAGAAAAGTAACCCAAATTCCAGAAATCATTTTGCTGTACCAACTTGAGCAAGCAAAAGGAAAATGGATCACATGAGAACATGCAGAGTAAGGATGCAAGTACACACTGTTAGCATACCTTCAAATGCTGCAGTGTTAAAAAATTATGTATTTCAGGACTTGGTTAGGAACAAAGAACTGCTATCTGTTCCTAATAACTTGAGACCAAATCTTGCTATTCTGGATTGAGCAAAACTGGCAGACCAAACCAAGGGGAAGAATATTGTGAGGTTGCCCTGAAGATTTCCACAGTCTCATCTTATCTAAGAGAAGCAATGAGGTTTTTCCTCAGGCAGTGATTCAGGCCCTAAACCTCTCGATCCTGTGAACCCTTTGAAAGCATGAGGCCATCTGCTACAGAGACAGTTTCCACCACTTGCAGCATATGCCCATTCCTAACCATGCCCTTTAATTTACTTGAAACTATCAGAGCTTCCTGACATTGCTGTGAAAATTGGGAAGATTGATTCATGCCAGGCTTTCTACACACAAAACAATTTCAGCCCCAAACTAAAGAGTTACGTATATATCAAATCATTTTCTTCTAATCTTTAACAGTAAACCTAATCTAAGGACAGCTAATTCCAAGCCCTTAAAAATGTAGCTTGGTTGTAGGACATAAATAAGACCAGAAATTAAATAAAAAATAATACCAAACACAAAATGAACCAACAAAAAACCAAACCCCACACACATGGTTCAGGTTGCATGTTCAAGATCATCTAAAAACCATCTCAAATCACACAGTGGGCTGATGCAGCTGAGAACTAGCTGTTACATCCAACTGCCACTTAGAAGTACAAGGTCTAGAGCTGGCCTGTGGCACTGCCAATAACAAGCAGCAGACTGTAGCAAGAAAGGCTGGGGACCACCTTTTTCAAGAGAACCACGCACTTTGTTCTGTTAAATCTGGAACTTCATTCTGCACAATGAGACACATAGATTTACTACTTTAAGCCAACACGTAAGATCTTTCCACGCTCGTGCACACATGCGCTGTAAGGGGTCTCAGATATAAATGGGAAGTGTGGAATCTGTGTATCACAGCCTTTGGTCAATGAATTATTTATTTCTTCAGTTCTACTTTAGCTTCCTAGGCAGATTGTTCTCTCTGTAGAGCTCTCAATTCTGCTTGTAGAACAAGAATCACTTCAAATATAATTTTCAGAAAAGAATGAGTCATTTATTAAGAGTCCCAAATGACTTACACATTTTTTTTTTTTTAAACGCGGCTGGACGTCCTTTTCAAACTCTGTACACCTCACAGTGTCTGAATAGCTTGCAGAACTAAGTACATCCTTCAGCTATGAAATAATTATTTTTGGTTCACTTAAAATATATACACCAGCACCAGAGGCCCAAACACCCCAAGGATCCTGCTGTAGCTTTCACCACATCAGCACTTTTACTTCAGCACAACTCACTGTCTTTGATCTCTCTGAAAAGACTCAGCTTGTGCTGAGGCTGTTTCTCCAAACAGAAATGGGCATTTGGAAAATTAAACCTTACACAACATTAATTCAACATTGGTGCTTCACTTTAAATATTTTTGCTTCATTTTTTTTTAATACATAGATTTTTAAAAGTCTCCAGGGCAGTGAACCTGACTCCCGAGTTTCACACTACCTACTGCATTTCAAGTGTGGCTGTCACAAAGCAATACTATGCTAAACAAGGTTACTGCATAGCATGAGTCTTTGACAGTGGGAGAAAGCGTGCTAACAAGGGATCTTGAAATCATTAGCACAATCACTTTAAGGGCTCCCAGGTCCGAAAATCACCCAGCAACTCATTATCTCTTCCCATTCTTGGGGTACCTCCATCCTTGAAGGTATTCAAACACCTTTTGTCCAGCTCTCTGCTGCACAGAAACTCTTGTTTACTCTCTGTAGAGCCAAAATTATTCCCTCTTGTTCAGAGCTCTTATTCCTAATATTGATAAGATGTTTACACTGAATGTTCATGGTAATCACATGGCTGCACACATAAACCAACATATCAGGGTTCCATTACTACTTCAATACTCTCTATCAGTGTTCTTACTCTGAATGGAGAACTCCAGGCTTGACATTGCTAGTTATCAAATGCACAAGCAGGGCTTATAATTTGAGGTCTCATTCTACATGTGTACGCCATTCTTCAGGAAAAGGTTAAACAGTCTCATTGTTACTCCCTGCAATTTGATAAAATATGGAGTTAAGAATTATACTGAGTCTAAAATAAACTACTTGACAGTAAAGTTCTTGCCCAAACATCACCACAGTGCTTCCTAGGTCCTCAATAGGCATTAATTTTTTTTTCTTTAGTTTTCTAACATAAATGATCACTTTTGAATTGGTGAGACAAAAAGCACAAATGTAGCTAAGTAAGAACAAATGACAGCAAGAACCATTAGAGTTTATTGGAGAAATATGGCCACTTCTATCTTTATGTCCATATATATCTTTATATCTTCATGCTCATATATATTTAGCAGATCTAGACTGCTTGATCAGACAGTATTTCCACCTACAAATTCGCCATCTGTTTCATGACCAAGCATTTTTTACATCTGCACACACATGTAGCTCTGACACCAGAGCTGTATGTATGAAACACACACCTCTAACTACTTTTTAATTATTACTCTTCTGTCACAGCTTCAGCTATGAAATAGATTGTTCATGACCGAACCATGATGCAGCTTGGATTGTTCTGTGTTAAAGTTGCATGACAGAGGTTAAGATGACAAAAACTAATGGTTAAATTATAAGTAACGAGAAACATTGGTTAATAAAAGAAAAATACATAATGTCTACACTTCATGGATCACAAGTCTTATATAATTTTTTCTGTCCTACACCCCACCTGCTAGTAAACCGTTCAAACCTCTGATAAGAGTTGCTCTCGAACACGTTGTTCCTCTTACACACTCCTACAAAAATTAGATGATACAAGGTCATTTATGGGTGTTATTCAGTACTGAGGCAAGGTCCAATTTATGCTACAATATATCATAATTTTTCAGTGTCAGAGAAGTCAGCACCATTATTTGATTAGCTGAATCTATTCCAATCTGAAAACGCCTCTGGCTTCAATATTCTGTCAAGACTGTCGTCTCACTGAACTCTAAACAATATACGCATTGACCCCTGAGAGGAGAGGCAATTTAAGTTGCTTGTGTGACTTAAGGGAAAACAGAAACAGACATGTAGCATATATACACAATTAAAATTACCAGAGTTATCTTGGCATCCACGTGACCAGCAGGACTAGGGAAGTGACTGCCCTCCTGCAGTTGGCACTGGTGAGGCTACATCTCAAATACTGTATCCAGTTTTGGGTCCCTCGCTACAAGGAGGACACTGAGGTGCTGGAATGTGTCCAGAAAAGGGTAACAAAGCTGGTGATGGATTAAGAGAGCACAAGTCTTATGAGGAGCAGCTGAAGGAATGGGATCATTTAATCTGGAGAAAAGGAGGCTCACAGAAGACCTCATCACTCTCTACAACTACCTGAAAGGAGCTTGTAGCAAGATGGGGATCGGTCTCTTCTCCCACTTAAGTGACAGGATAAGAAGTAACAGCCTCCAGTTACACCAGGGGAGATTTAGGTTGGACATTACGAAAAACATTTAGGAGCAGCTGAAGGAATGGGATCATTTAATCTGGAGAAAAGGAGGCTCACAGAAGACCTCATCACTCTCTACAACTACCTGAAAGGAGCTTGTAGCAAGATGGGGATCGGTCTCTTCTCCCACTTAAGTGACAGGATAAGAAGTAACAGCCTCCAGTTACACCAGGGGAGATTTAGGTTGGACATTACGAAAAACATTTTTTACAGAGAGGGTGGTCAGGCATTGGAACAGGCTGCCCAGGGAGGTGGTGGAATCCCCATCCCTGGAGAGGTTTCCCAGTCATGTGGAGGTGGCACTGAGGGACAGGGGACAGTGGGGACCTGGCAGTGCTGGGAATGGGGGGACTCCAGGAGCGTAAAGGTCCCTTCCAGCCAAAACAATTCTGTGCTGCCCAGATTATACAGAAAAGGGCACCAAAAGCTTTATTTGGTGTCTGAACTTGTTTGTTTCATCCGAACTAGCAGTAAGTTTTGCCCTTCTTGAGCGCAGTTTTCCGTATCTCGAGACAAATGTGAGGTTGTACGGCAGGAGGTTCAGCACGGTTTTTTGCAGTGACAGCAAGCAAAAGGATAATGTATTTGTGATACATTCATGCTGCAACACCTCATTTATTTCACAGCAATCAATCTGTTCTAATGAATTTCACATATACAGCTCTACTGAAATTCAGTTTTAGCACCATTCCCAGAGCACACTGGAAAGGAGATGTACAGGCTTCAGGTCTCACTGTACGGTACAGCAGAAGACACAAAACCCTTCAGAAGTAGATTATCCACCACCATACACTTGTGTTCCAAACTGATTTTTCTTACCTTTCATGGGCTTTCCTGCTTCAGGACTGTGACAGAAGGCCAATTTACCTAAAGCGTCACTTGTGTCCAGACAATCACCATCTAACTCATTTCCATTAGTGAGATCAAATCAAGTTTCATTAATACACTGATAAATAGCAAGCGTTAATTAGCCTGACATCAAATAGCAGCAGATTGGGCATGCGTTAATCCATCGTTTGCCTGAAACTCGGGTGCTTGTTCCAAAGCATCTCACATAGCACTTTAACTCACCACTGGAGTTCAGCTTCCAACTATTTTGGTCTTCATGCAGAATAACAAGGATGAAAGGCTGAATTTTCTTCCTTTTAGTCTCAGAGGAAATCTAGTGGTGAGGCACTCAGATACATGACATTTCATCACATGTCCAAGTTACACACGAGAAGATCTAGTAACCATTTGCCCACAGTCAGCTTTTCTCAAGAATCTGATCTATGCATCCTTGAATGAGTTATCACGCTGTAATTACATAGGACTGCACTGCATACATACATACAAGCATATCCCCATAGGCAAGTACACAGGAAACTTCTGTGAATGAAAATTTAAAATCTAAAAAAGAGCATGCTTGAGTTTGCTCTTTCTTTTTACCTTGAAAGACCCCGAACATTACCAATAACGACTAGGAAAAGAATCCATCAATTGTTTTTTCAGTAAGCTGAATATAGCAAGAGTCAAATAAATACACTTTTTTTTTTCTGAAACATTGGTGGAATCATCAGTGGATTTTATAACATGGGCCTAACATTTCAAGTCAACTGCAGTCATCTTTTCGAAACCAAAACACAGGTTACCTACCAATTTAAGAAAGTGAATACTTAACAGCATGTTGTGGTTGCACAGAATGTACTATCACAAATGGAATGGGAAAGATGATTCTGTAACTGATAGAACACAATACACACCATCCTCTCCCTAAAAACCTGCAATAACTGTAGCATATACAGGGAGGTTTACACCCATTAGCCTCCAAGCAAAAACCTTAAATTTGGCATTTTGTGTCAAAGTATGTATACAAGTCTAGTCTTTTTATTTGTTACAAGATGGTTTTATATGGCATTGTGGTTTTTAATCAAAACTACAGCAACCTCTTTCACTCTTCTCATATATTTGAAAACGACCATCCTTTGTCTTTTATTCACATTATGTTGCAAAATACTGCTTTGTTTTGGTGTTGGGGGAGTGGAAGGTGATATGGAGGTTCCTGAGGTCAGCCAACACTAATAACACAAGCCTCTGGAGAATGCCAACAGGATCCCATCTTTCTCAAGGTCAAGAAACTGCTGCCATCATTCATTGAGGGACTAATAAGACAATTCACAAGTCCTTTTTTCTTCAGGGGTAAAGGAAATGCAGCCATGCTGTTCCAATGGTTTTAACTTCTTGTAGACAAATTTCTGTTCACAGAAAGAGCCTTTTAAAAGGATAGAGAAATTGGTGTGGTAACTACAGTAACACAACTGTAGGTGGGAAGGCGTCTTTTTTTTTTTTTTTGCTTTTCAGTAGAGATCAGCTAATATTTACTAAGTACGAATAACATATAATGAAATCTGTGCCCTAGGACATTAAAATCAACATGTGCTTATAAGAGTAAAAACTAAAGCCAAAGAAATATGTTAATTGATTTATTAAAACCAGGCACACGTTCCTGTCCTACCTGGAATCTTGGTTACCAACCATGTATCTCCTGCAGATCCACTTGAGCCAGCCCCTTCCTTCTCAGAGCTCTTCCCAGTCCTGTTTTCCAAAGTCCCAGTAGAGCTCCCAGATCTACACATCAAAATTCCTTACCTCTCCCAACCCACTTTCCCCTTCAGCCTGGGCCAAATATCACCCCATATTAGCCTTCCTACGCACACAATATCCAGATACAGACTTAGTTTCCCAATCAGCCATGCACAGGCAACTCTACATAGAAAAAGTGGGGTGCGTCCATGAAGGAAATGGGCAAATAGTTATCTAAACTTCAGATACCAGTAAATCCAGCATCCATCTCTAAGCCATTGAGGATGATAAAATCCACTTCACGAAAAATGGGATCGATCACAACCCTGCACAAACTCAGTCTTCAACAACGGTTCCTTGAGTATTAATGGACCTAGACGTTTGTGTAACTAAATTCAGAAAAGCTTAAACAAAACAAAGCTATCTTCCTGCCTGCATGAAAGTTACCAAAGTATTTTGTTAATGATATTTTATTTTTGTTTAATAGTATAGTATCTTTAATATGCCCACTACTGAACGTGAAGTTGGATAATTATTTAAAAAATCTTAAGAGATAAGAATATTGCCAAAGCACTTTGATTTTATTTTAGCTTAATATACTTACATATCAGTATGGAATATATCATACTCTTACATAAAAATCAGAACCCACAAAGCCAGAATCTGTCAATGGTAATCTAAAAGGGATGCTACAGGAATCCTGAGAAGGCACAGATTTATGTCCTGTATAAACTGCAATAAAACCTCAAAGTTTTACTACGTCCTTTATGGCACCAGCATCACAAATCACCAGAACTTACAAGCAGCTGTTTGTGAAAACAAGATGTTGGTATGACAGCATGAAGACTTTCAAATCTGGAGAAAAATTGCTTAATTTGCTTTCTCTCTTGCAAAGTATTTGGATCATTATTTCACCAATTTATTTGAAGCCTGTGGAGAGACTTCTGGGCATCTCTCTCAGAAGACACTGACTTTACAGTTCTGCTGTGAAGCAGTATAATGTATAGTGGAATGAATTATTCCAGTCAAGATATGATTACTTGCTCTGTGAGACTGTAACCTTGCGAAGAAGAGCTTGCCTTCACCTTTTCCTTTTACTTTTTCCCTTACTAAAAAAGATAGCAATTCATTTTTTCCCCTTCATTTTTTAAATGCAATGAGCAAAGAAAGTTCATGTTATTATTAATGTTAAAATATCTGAAGGTAAAGTATTTTTGCTCTTGTGTTTTAGGCATTTCATTTGCCATTTTGTGTAAGGCTAGGCATACGAACAGTAGCTCAGGTGATTTTGGAGAAAAAAATTGTTAACAGAATGGAGAAAACAAAAGGTGAAGTCTGTTTTTTTAAAAGAAATTCTAACGTGATCAAAAAGTGCTAAATGCAGATAGAATTAACTGTATGTAAAAATAAAAATGAGGGTTGTAAGAATTTTCTGTATTAGTGACTTTTCAAAACATTGTTATCACTCTTCTAAAATATGTCCACATAACCAGAAAGCACAAGTCCTCTCTGAGAAGATATACGTCACAAGAGGCCAGCACATTATCTACAGCTGGAGTTCCCATCAGCTGCTCACTTAACATGTTTTTTAAAATGGCTTTTCAATGGTGCGCATCCACATTACGATACCTAATTCTGATCTTCCCATGACAGTTTTCTCTGGGGCAAGTTACTGGGCCAGATACTTTGTGACTTAAACTTCGCACGTTAGAACTGACTTTTGTGAAGTTAAGGGGATATACACCATCAGCATCTGACCTGAATATTTGCTGAATTTAAAACTCAAATTTTTGTTTGTCAGTTTTCAGTTGGACAAGTAGAAAAAAAAAAAAAAGTTGGCAGTAGGTTGGTATTTTGAGTTTTGAAATTGGGGTGGCAAACTGTAACATCTGAAGAAAAAATAATTACTCATGATTTGGAAATATCCGAAAGTTGGGGTTTTGGGGTTTTTTTTTTTGTTTGTTTTTTTGTTTTTTTTTACCCCTTTGGAGTAAAAAAAAAAAGGGGGGGGGGAGGAGGAAGGAGGGGTCAGAAGCACACCCCAAAGCTTCTACCAAAACACATAAAGCTTTATTCTTTAGTAACATTCAGCTTTTAAAGTGCTATCTAAAATATCTGAATGTTCAAAAGAATTTCTACTTAATGAAGAAAGTTGAGAAGTCTTCTCATCAACATATTCAATTATTAAAATCAGCCAGTATAACTACAGAAAACAATACAATAAAATTAAAATATTTGGGCACTATTAAATCATAAGCCTAGCTAAGAACTTGCTTTTCGTGTCACCATCACTAGCAGTTTACCATATTTTAAAATGCTAAGACAAACAAAATGAAAGATCAGTGAAGCAGAATACCAGAGACAGTTACTGTGAGAAAAACTTAGGAACTAGCAAAAATTAGTTTTACAATTTTCAAAATTCCAAAGTCCACAGTTAACTATTAAGCTTAAGATATTCCTGTAAACGTCTGAATAAATCACCTTCACTGGTAATTTGTTAATAAATTATAGAACATATCATCCTTCCACATATTGCTGAAATTTTCTGATAGACAGGTAAACTGGACAAAATGAGAATTTACTTTATAGGCACAAATACTACATGGAATATTTTCCATCAGATGGTTGAAAACAACATTTCTAATCCTGGAACTATTTGTATTTTACTGCTGGGTTTTGGTTAAGGTCAGCGATCCAATTTTGAAAACCTATTTCTGTCTCCCTGTACCCAGAATTCAAGTAACATTTACACGCACAATGAACATTTCACAGTTGCTTCTCAGTATAAACTGTCTCTGTTTATCAAAACCATGTATAATTGTGAATCAAACACCAAGCTGCAACTGTAAACATGCTAATCCAAAATTGAAGGTTCATTACTCACATAATAGAAGACACATTGAAGCATTTCACAATGACATAGAATTTCCCTTTTGACTACTTTTGATCTTCAATCTATTTTGGCCTGAGGTCAGCTGGCAAACAGATACTGCAGATTGATTTCTGCGTATGTGTGTTAATGATTCCCCTTTCCATCCCTTTGCTCCAAATCATCTTAAATTGGCATCGATTATGATGATACTCAGAAAATAGATTTCATAGAATTGTCTCAGCGTTGGTTATAAATAAAATTTCAGGTTCAAGAGAAAAGAATTCTTGACACCACAAGGGAATACTGAAATTGATCCTGATACCAATTAAATATGAGTAGTTTAACTGGGTTCATCACCTTTTATTCATAGCATTCCCCTTAGTAAGCACTGATACACTTACTATTTTAACAAATTCAGATTTTTCTATAAACATGCAATCCAATTTGCCTTTCACAGCCAAACACAACTCCTTTGAATGGCATCAGCCTTGGAAATTTGAGTCCTGAAAAGGCTGGGCCCCTTTCTTGCTATGATGTAACCACATCGGGCAATATCACATGGTCAGAATCTTAATTTATGCAGCACAAGAGATACTTCAACAATCACTTAACTTTTGAAAGCATTTTCTTCCACTTCCAATGTTAACTCAAAGATCACCAATACAAAAATCACACTTCTCTAGCAATTAGCATGACAGAGTCTATAAGGGAGTGCATAAGCAGAGCTGGCTGGAATACAGTTTACTCTTTCCAACAGAAAAGAAGAGTTTACTCTACAGAATCACCGACTGATATCAAGGCAAGCATTTGGCCCACATCCAGATAGCACAAATCTACACGAACCAATTCATAATCTCTGTGTGAAGCTTTCCCTCAAGCAACATACTGCTGCACTTCACCTCAAGTAGGACGGGTGCTTGGCTGTTGGTGGGCAGAGTGCTGGGCCTCTTTTCAGTATTGTTTTTGCAGCATTTGAAATAAAAAACTGCAATATCTGAGTGTCTGGAAGAATAAGCAGCAAAGCACACATGTTCCTCTGACGCCAGGAGGCGTTACGTTCATGTTACAGCAACCTCATCTACCGGTTGGATATTTATGCGATATAGGCAGGGAGATTTGGTAGGAAATTACCCATCTAAACCCAAGGAAAAAAAAAAAATCTTCTTACGTGGCCAACTCCCGCAATTTTTTCTTCTTCATTGTAACTGAAATAGCAAGTAAATAGAATATTGATGAATTTAAATAGTTGTGATTTAAATCTTGGTTTCCCTTTCAGACTTAATCAGACATCTTCTCTCATTTTAAGTTGAAGGACACAATCTTCAGCATCACTATATGCATCATATCATATTTAGGTATTCTACATTTCAGATTCAATCAGCCCAGGCTTATTTACATACTTATTAGGAGAAAGATTAACACAAATCATTCTGTTTGGATTCTGATGCAACCTTTTTTTGGGTAGCAGCAGTATAAATCAAGTGTAGCCACTGCTAAATCACTAATAACTCTCCGAAAACTTTATTTTACTGCTCCAGTTTCATATGCTGAAATAAGTACAATGATAAAATTAAATGGAACTTTAAAAACTGGTTTAATATTCTGACTTACACATGCACAGAAAACCTTTGAATCTAATCTTATAAAGATAATACCAGTAAGAGATTGTTACTATCTTTGCTTAGAATCTGAGGAACTTCATTCTTCTCCTGTATGTGGATCGTTCTCATGCATTTTCATGGGCTTTGGAAGAAAACAGAATTATGCAGCTGTCACTCAATTTAAATTAAATTAATATATTACTGTCCACAAGAAAAGTGAATGCTCACCAAGGAAGCATTTCCTTTTGTAAAGAGACAATGCGAGATCTGCATGACATTCAGAAAGAATATTGGAATAATAAGAGGAGGAATAAAGCCCCAAAATATTAATCTATCTTTCAACAGAGGTATACAAGTGAAATATTACCCTAATATTCAAGTTCAGTTAAAGTGCTGAGTGCTGGACACAGCTGCTAAATATTGTAGAATTGGCTGAACATGCTGAAAAACATTCAGAAATTACTAAAACAAGATCTGCACCATATAGGGATATATCCTCAAATCCATAGATTCTGTACGTCACATCTTTAAAACACACTCACTGAGATACAGTATGAGAAGCAAAAGTTCAAAGAAAACGTGGATTGGATGTGGACTGGTTAGTGAAGGATGGTATCGAAAAAGACTGATAAGAGTTCAACAGCTTTTTTGCCTCCATCTTCACAGACCATAACAGCAAGGTTTGGGAAGAAGTGTGACAGCCAACAGCAGAGAATAAAAAGCTATAACTACTTAAAGAAATTTGACATATGAAAACTACAGAAGGGCACTGAAAGCAGGCTGCTGTGCCTTCAAGGCCGCTGTCTATGACCTAAAAAACTAGAGGAGGACAACGGGAGAAAACAACCGGGTAGAGCCAGGGACCCACAGGCCAGGCCAGCCCCAGAATAGTCACAGGCAATTTCTGAGAAATTGCTCACAAATAACATGAAGGACAATTAGGCAGTATCATGAACGTTCAAAATAGATTTACCAAGGGAAGATTATTCCTGTACATGAGAAGAAAGCAGTGCAGGAGAACATGACTTCAAGAGGGCTTTTGATGCTGACTCCTACAGTATTCTCATTAATAAGATGAGGACTGGGCAGACTGCTAGGTAGTTTGAAAACTAGGTGGACTGCTGGGCTCAAAGACTGGTAAACAGTAGCCTGAGCTGTAGTTGGTGTTCAGTATCAAGCACAGTACCCCAGGGACGGATGCTGGGGCTCATACTGTTCATACTGCACTGTATTTGCATGGGATTCTAAATGAGGAAGGGTGCTCAACACGCAAAATCACAGTTTCAAACCACAGGCACCTTCAGAAATCTGAAGGCCATTCTTTCTAATTCACCTGACTGTCCTCGAGTGAATAACAACATTCTGTACCTGCTGAGTTCTTTTTTCTAAAAAGCATTTAATACAAATTAAATACTGTTTGCATTTGTGCATGGAGAATAGCTATGGCAGTGTTTACTTCAGTATCCTATACTACAGAAATAACAAAGATTAGATTATCTACCTAAAATCAACAACCCAGAACCACTTTGTAATTTCTATTAACAGTGTTCGGCCAATAAAACCTGATTCCCAGAGCTGCCCTTGATTTACGTACACTTTCAGGTCAACTAAGAGTATGTATGTTTCTAGTGAGTGAACTGTTTTACCAGAAAAATTGGTTCTTTTCCCATCTTAATTATGCTGGCTTGTAACAAATGAATTCCAGTGTTGCAGCTAAAATAAAATTTGTTATAGAAATAACCTTCACTTGTGGTTAGCAAGCCATGTTTGAGTTCCACATAGGAAAGAAGCATACAAACCTTGATGGCATCCTTCTGCAATCACAGATAAATAGTCATACAGCAAAGATAAGAGACTGACTTGCACCTACTGAAGAAGCAAGTAGTGTGTTCTCTAGTAAGGACACCTATACATTTTATACATGCATTCTATATATATACTATGCATTCTATACAGTAGGCACACAAACCTTTGCAAGAAGTGGCAAGGAACACCTCAGAAACTGGAGAAGTCTACAGTGATGACAGAATTCCTCATTCCAGTCCTATAGACACTACCTGTACACCATCAGGGCGGAATTGAGGTTCCCAAACAAGCAAGACCAAGGCAGCAATGACAATCCCTTTCTTCAAGGACTAGCTCTGGTATAGTCCCATGGACCAGACTGTAGTTAGGAGTAGCAGACAAGTCAAGTGCACTTCCAAAAGGCATCATTCAGCTTAGTTTCATCCAAAGGAAACCAGTCTGTGCAGACTGAATTAGTGTGAAGGCAAGCGTGGTAAATGGAGATCAACATATAACCCAGTACAAAAAACATACTCCTGTTCCACATTAAAACACTAATGCAGATTTACCCGAGACATTTTTTAGCATTGTTCCTCACTTATGGGTGTTGCTCTTAAGAAACAGAGGTCTCTTAAACCAGCCATCTCAAAACTGAAAGTGTAGGAAAGCTCTGTCTCCTCCACATTTCCCAGCCACTGCTTGGATTTCTCATTGCTAATGTGGGCCTTTTTCAAAACAAACAAACAAAAACCCCAAAAACTTTAAAAAAACAAATAAAAATCACAAACAAACAAAAAATTCTCAAAAAACCAAATCCTCCCATTTTCTTTTTCTTTCTAATGAAAGACTAGGGTGAGTTCATGAATGTCATTAATTGAAAGTTCAACAGCAATTCATTCCCTTCAGAGATCCACTGTCTGACCTTCCCACCCACAGTGTACCCCTCCACAGTTGCATACGACATGTATCCAAAACCCACACCCCTCCCAACACCAAACCAAACAAAAAAACTTAAACCTGGCAACTGAAGGCTCCCTACAATCCAGGCAAATGTTCTAGCAGGCAGAAAATGCATGTTTCAGATTTTAAAGAAACCACAACACTTCAGCTGTGTCATTTGCACTTGTATGAGCTGCTAAGATAGCTGAAGGTAGTTATTAGTAACAACCCCTGCTGTTGTTCCAGTTAGTGATTTATCACCTTCACATATAGCAGAAGGAGGTCAAGCCTCAGAAAGGAAAAAACTCATTCAAGGTGGCATTTCTCCTTCCACAGTCAGCTGCTGAAAAAAAAAAAAAAATAGTAATTCCTACCTACTTAACAACTATCTATAATGGCAGCATGATCCTGTTCATTCATGTTCACAGTAAAACATGATGCCCAAAATATATTCTTCAGAGAATGCAATTTTCTAATATGACTGATCATTTTTCTTTGGTCAAGTGTCCTACTCATTCTAGTGAGTATATCCCATGTCTTTTATTTTGTAATTTCCACAGGATTATGGAATTTCATAATTCACATCACCGTTAGAGATTATCACATGTACTGCAACATAAAATAGTAGCATAGCTGTATTTATTTACTAGTTCTGCTCTGATAATTACTACGAAAGCTGACCAATATTTTTACAGCACTGAGGGATAAAATAGTCAGTATTCAATCATCATGCCGACTGTATAAAGCAATTAAAATATGAAATTTTGGAGATTTAAAAAGCAATGCCGAATTGATAAGTAGTACATTGACTATTTTTGTAAATTTATAAAACGCTCCCTGACCAAGTTTTTTGTTTGGTTTTTTTTTTGTGGTTCCCAAATGACAGCCAACAAAGGAGAAGCTTTTCATAGTCATCTAACTAACATTTTTTCCTCCCTATAAACTTATTTTCATGTTAGGGTTTCTGGGCATTTCCACAGTTTTGTTTTCCACACAGCTGTGCTTTGTTGGAGTCAGTTGTCTGCAGAAACAAGAGATCACCTTTTGCTGTTGCACAACCTTGCACACAGTTCAGACCTAAAGGCATACTAATAGCTTCCTAAAAATTCTATCTTAGTTTGTTTTCATCATTTACCAGACAAGTAGGAGATCAGGATGAACGAGAAGACAAAACCCAAGCATTTGGTTTTTCCCATTACATTTTTCTGGATCTTTTGTTTTGAAAGGCAGTTAGAGAAAATATAAAGTCAAAACATATTAGAGGTCAAGGGGAGGGAGCAAGATTTATCACCAGGGTTGCCACAAAAGCCAGTTCTTGACACTGTGACTAGAACTGGCTTTGGTTTTGTCTTAAGCAATCAGGAATGCTATGACTGGTACTGTTTTCTCACTACCAGTGTCTTGGACCATCTTTACTCCACATCACATTTTATTTATTTTTTTAAAGAATGCAGAGAGAATGCAAACAGAGTTCAAGTTTAAGCTCAGTCAACCAAAATCACAACTTCTGTTAAACTCCTGTAAGTTTTTGTCCAGAGGGAGATAAAAAGATCAGTCCCATAAATAGTCTAATTGCGACAAGTTTGTCAAGCCTACAATGAAATTGATGAAATGTTTTCCTAAAGGTAATAAAATTAAGATATTGCCTAATTTTGCTTGGAAAAGATTTTTCTAGAGGTGAGACTGAGCATTCCTTGTGTCCACTTCCAAAATTTCCAAACAATTTATGTGGTTTGTTCTGAAACGTCTCGCAATTATTCCTTTAACTTTCTGGACAGAGTTATTTCATCAGCTACCTTTAGAAATGTAAATCAAATTAGGTTGTGCAAACAAAGCTGATTTAGGACTTTTTTGAACAGAATTATTGGACAGAATCAAAAGAGTAAGAATAACAAGGGCTATAGAAAAAAACCCCTACTGTAAAGACTGGGGAAAAAAGTCTACCTTTAGTTTAAAAAAGAGAAATATAACAAAACTGGCTTCACAGGGGAAAACGTTTGCTTCATGGAAGAAAGTAAAAAACAGTGGCCACCAGGAAACACAGCTGAGACATTAGGAAGTGAAAACATTCTAAAACAAAAAAGTCATTTTAATTCCAAGACAATTAACTTCCTATCAAATTGCCCATTAATACCACGAAACCTCTACTAACATAGATTTAAGATAAATTAATCTTGCCAGGGCTGAACTAAATGTCCCTTGGAGTTCAATTTTTTACGGTGCTATGACCTTGCTTCTTAAGAACTGCATGTTCAGAGATGAACAAAGAGAACATTACAAATGTCAGAATCACCATCACAATATATTTTTAATGGGCTAGAAATTAAAATACTGAGCTTTGTGAAAGGAAAAAAAAAAAAAATCACACCAGCTGAGTTTCCACTGCAGTCTGATAAGACAGCTCCCGTTACTAAGCATTGCAGAGAAGGGTTTGACAACAAGCAATCCTATCTGTTCGAGACAATACAAGAGTGATGGCTGACACAAGCCAAAATTCAGACTACCCAAATAAATGATGCGTTGTTACATCACAGAAGGATACTGAAGAAACAACAAAGTGAAAGGCAGAATGGACACCTACAAACATCTCATTAAAAACAAAAATTTGACTGACTACTTTACTAAATATAAGACATCTCTCAAACCACAAAGCTTGCAATTAAGTCAGTCCTGTCTAAAATAAACAAGGAAGATGCATGACCATAGAGAACAATTCTAACACTGACAGCTGATGAATTACAAGCAAAAGCTAATGCACTGGTCAGGAAACCAAAATGCATCAAGCACAGCTGTGTGTGTACATATGTGATATACACAACATGTATAACATACGTACTTCATATAATACATTTTATATAGTATCATAGTCTGATGTATATAAAATATATTTATTGTGTGGATAATATATAATTACGTGTTACAAACTATATTATATTGATAATATAGTATAGAACATATAACTTAATAATATGTTATTTATATGTATAAATACATACACACGTTTTTTAAATGCACGTCAGGAAGATCTCAGATCCAGAAGAATACATTTGACTATTCATCAACGACCTGGATGGAGGGACGGCAATTTTGCTGATGATACAAAACTGGGAGGAGTGACTGATAGATCAGAAGGCTCTGCTGCTATTCAGTGAGACTTGGGCAGGCTGGAGAAGAACTAATGAAGACCAACAAGGGCAAGCATAAGCTCCTGCACCTGGGGAGAAATAACCCAATGCACCAGTACAGGTTAGGGGTTGACCTACTGGAAAGCAGCTCTGCGAAGAAGGACCTGAGAGTTCTGGTAGGCAAATTAACCATGAGCCAGCAATGAGCCCTTGTGACAAAAAACCCCAATGATATGCTGAGATATATTAAGGGGAGTGTGGCCAGCAGGTCGAGGGAGGTTCTCCCCTCCATCCACTCTGCCCTAGTGAGGCCAAATCTGGAGTGCTACGTCCAGTTTAGGCCTCCTCAGTTCAAGAAAGACAAGAAACTACTGGAGAGAGTCTAGTGGAGGCTATGAAGATTATGGGACTGGAACATCTCTCTTACAAGGAAAGGCTGAGGGACCTGGGTCTGTTTAGCCTGGAGAAGAGAAGACTGAGAGGGGATCTTCTTATCAATGCTCATAAGTATCTAATGATTTTTAGTTAGATAAAAGAGGATGGGGCCAGTCTCTTTTCAGCGGTGCCCAGCAACAGGACAAGGAGCAACGGGCACAAAATGGAACACAGGAAGATTAATCTAAACATAAGGAGAAACTTTACTTTTAGGATAACAGAGCAGTGGAACACATTGCCCAAAGAGGTTGTGGAGTCTCCTCTGGAGATACTCAAAATGCACCTGGACATGATCCTGTGGAATCTGCTCTAGGTGAAATTGCTTTAGCAGTGGGGTTGGACTAGGTGATCTCCAGAGGTCCCTTCCAACCTCTGCCATTCTGTGACTAGACACATGTAACTTGCTCTGACTAGACATAGCTGGTAGTGAGAGTGAATCCCTTGTTTTCAATGCACGAGGCTACAGTAGATAAAGCAGGGACTTGAGCCCAGATTTGCCCTATCTCAGATGCACTGTCTACACATTTGAGGTCACATATGTATTTCAAATATTTATACACTTAAATTTTATTAGCATTGTCAGGTGGCAGACTGTGCTCTCGTTATGAAGTAATTTTTTTTAGTTTATGAATACGTTGCTAAGACTGATCTACAGGTAGGCCTGCTGTAGTACCTGTAAATGAAAAATGTGCTTATCTTTTTGTTAGTTTGTACTTCAGGAGATTTATGTCACTTCATGTACAAAAATTTGAGCAACTGCTAAAACACCACTTGGGCTGCTTGAAGTCAATGTGAGACCAATGAATTTGGAAGCAAGTTGGCTACAGCATATTAGAAGTAAAATTTAGGTCAGTTATATAAAAAAAATTAATTACTAACCTTAGCTGCTGCACTGGAGTATGAATGCACCTTGCAGTTACAATTTTTAATATATATACACAAAGCTACACATCACCTATCTTAGAGTACCTAAACTGTATTTTTCTTCTTTAAACACAGTTTAAAATCAGCAGTAAACTAAAATGACTACATATTTAAGGAAGACTTTGTGGTTTCTATTCGCATTTATTTTCAGTTATTAATATATAGATTAGATTACTAGTTTTATTTACTACACTTACAAACAAATTCTTGTCCATTCTTAAGACACTTCAAAAAAGCATCTTAAAAATCACAAAACAGGAGCTACTGCAGAGACAACTACTTTGGTTTACTTTGAATTTCAACAATGAAAAAGAAATAGCAGAAACTCCCTGAAAAGGAGGAAAGGGTTAAATTTAAATTAAGCATTTTTTTTCCCAAGGCAATCCTTTAAAGCTGCACAAAATCCCTTTCAACAAGCATTCCAATTCTGCATTGCAAAGCACTAGAAACCAAAACACAAATTACCAAATATCAAATACTAATTTTTTAACTTTCCTACTGACATACTTTTTGCAATAATGGTATGCAGTATATAGTGAAAAAAGATATTTATGCAGTAAGGAAGATAATTCAAGGTTTGATTCAAATTTAAAAACAGAGTTTAATGTGCCTTAAAACAGACAGAGAGAGAAAAAGGTGGGTTAAACAATCCATCATGCTGATCACATTTCAATTTATTTTGTTACTTATCAACACTGACTGGAAACAAGTCACACAAGTGACCAAAAGCCAGGCAATACTGAGTACACTCAGAGTGAATAAAGAGACCCCGGTTTTGCCACATTACAGACTGGGATAAGGACTTAATGCCAGCTACTCTCACTGCTTATGTGATGCCAATGTCCATAGGACTTCTAACTTCATTCTGTACCACTTTATAGCAATTGCTTCAACTGAAAAAAAAAAGATACAAAAATATTTGATTCTAAGCTTTAATTTTTTCACAGGAAAAATTTATCTTCAAATTATGAAAGTCTACTGTCCAGCAAAAGAACAATCAATCAAGACCAACACTTTGCCAACAACACCAACACCAGTATTTGTGCATTTGCAGGAATGGCAGTCATAGGAGATTATCACCTATCAAACATGGTATTTTCAAAATAATAAAAAGGCAACTGAGTGACATTACATTCACTTACACAGCCTAGGCTAAATAGGCCACCACCTATTCTTTTCTTAGCAGTCAATGTAAAATAAGTTACAGCTAAGTTAGTCTCCATCAAAACAAGAGCGTTTTTGCCTTTCAGAGACAATTACATGATGCAAACACATTAATGAAAACCAACCAATTCAAAAAAGTACCAACCAATCCACCCTCTAATTCTCAAATACCACTGCAGGACTTTTAAGTTAAAAAAAAAAAAGTCACGTAAGTGTCAAAGTTTTAACTTAATTAAAATCTTTGACATGTGCAAAACAAAAACAAAAAACCAACAACAAACATTCCAACTTTAAGAGTTGATAGAAGTTGATGCTGAAAATCTACATTCTAGGTTTTAGAGTTGTCCACAGGTTTTCTGTGAACAACACAGCAAGTTCCAACATGAATTGCAGGATATTTTAAGTTTAAGAATTTAAAAAATCCAGCAGCCAAACAACTCTCATATTTCAACAGTTCTGGTGGATTTTTTAGACAGAACTACGGTAGGTATGTAAAAACCACTAGTGTCTTCAAACACTATCTCTTCAATTATCAGTGTCCAAAAAATCCTAGTCCACTGGTAAAAGATTATGAAATCTCACATTGTTTTATTTTAGTTTTAGAAAGCACACATTACTAGTATAAGGGGCAGGGTGGGAGGGGAAGTAGTATCCTATTTTAACATCAGTATTTCCAGAGCATCACTAGGAAGTGAGATGCTAAAGCAATAATCAGTATGAGTGACTGGGGAAAACTGTAAACCGTTATTTTTCAGATAATTACCTGACTGGATAAATCATTTTTCAGGCTGAAATCAAATGTGCAGAAAACTAAGGGTATCACAATGGAACAAAAAAAAACCCCAAAGTGTTGCTATCACCAGGGCAGAGCCCAGGTGTCTCTTCTCTGGCATACCGCAGTGACACCATGCGCTGCACAGCGCTAATGCCATTTTCTGTCTTCAGAAACAAAGAGACAACCTTGTCTCTTTCCATTGGTGAGAGTAAACCATTATGTATAAAATACATTAAAAAAATGTCAGTAGAACAATTTATTCAAATATTTCAGCCCAGGTTAGCTGTGTATGCATTTCTGAAGGAGTTGGTGGCAGTAATCACTGCTTCCGCTTCGTTATAACCAGCACAAGGTTTCTCAGCTTGAAAGGCAAAACTAACCCTCAGCAGTGAAAGCAGAGGCCATGGTATGTGAAGAAAGGTGTGCAGATGGAGGGCAGGGAATAATTTAAGGCATCTAAGCTGCTGGAATGTTTACAGATGTGCACACATATATTATGGGGGAGATACAAGGTTTGAAGGACTTCAAACGGGTAATGATCCTTCAGGGTGAGGTAGAGGTCCTCAAGGAAATATTACCCTACAACCACGAAAAATGCTTTGTTAAGTCTATTTTCGCATTTTTAAACGGCAGTTGACTGAAGGGATATTTCTTGTATTTGTTCACAATATTTTCCTGTCATTTAAAGAAGTAACAAAAAGTTAGATACTACTTCTGTTGCTTACAAATTCATAAAATCACAGAACAGTTGCAACTGGAAGAGACTACTAGAGGTCATCTGGTTCACTCCCCTTGCTCAAGATGGGGCACCTAGAGCAAGCTTCCCAGGACCACGCCCAGACAGCTTTCTAATGTCTCCAAGCATGAAGACTTGGCATTTCTGAGCAACTTGTGCCAGTGCTTAGTCACACTCACAATAAAAATAAGTGTTTACTGGTGTTCTGATGGAACCTTCCATGTTTCAGGTTGTGCCCACTGTCTTTGGTCCCGTTGCTGGGCAACACTGAAAAGAGCCTGGCTCCATCCTCTCTGAATCCTTCCTTTGGGTATGTGAATTAATAAGATCCCTCCTCAATCCCTCCTCAGCCTTCACCTCTCTAGGCTAAACAATCCCAGCTCTCTCAGCCTTTCCTCACAGAGATGCTCTAGACCCTTAATCATCTTTTTGAACAGAACTGGACCCAGCATTCTAGAAGAGTCCTCAACCATGCTGAGTAGAGGGAGAAGATCACTTCCTGTAACCTGCTAGCAACACTCTTAATGCAGTCCAGGGTACCATTGGCTTTCTTTGACAAAAAGGCACATTGCTGGTTCATGTTCAGCTTGGTCCCCAGCTTGTTTTCTGCTGAGCTGCTTTCCAGCTGGGTAGCCTCAGCATGTATTGGTACTGGGGGCTGTTCCTCCCCAAGAGGTGCAGGACTTTGCACTTCTCCTTGTTGAACTTCAGGAGCTTCCTGTCAACCCATTTCTCCAGCCTGTCTGGTTGGCAGCAAGACCCTCTGGCACGTCAGCCACTCCTTCCAGTTTGGTGTCAGCAACAAATTTGCTGAAAGTGCACTATGCCCCAAGACCCAGCTCATTAATGTTAAACAGGACTGAACAAATATTGACCCCTGGGGTACACCACTATTTAGTGGCCCCAATTATGTGCCACATGTTGTAATCAGGACAGTAATTTCAGGATCCTTTTTTGTGTTATCTATGCAGTTGCACTGCAGAATGCCATAGATGGCATTTTGTGCCAACAGCGTTAGTTCTATATTAAATGGCAACACAAAGGAGAAGAATTTCTCTACACTACAGCAGAATAAGGCACATCTTATGGATATCATTTCTGTCCAAGAGCCATCTAATCCAAGTCAGTATCTCTGTGAAGGGAGCTTAAAAGAATTTGCCTCATCATGGTATCAATGTCAAAAGCCCAAACACAATGGGATGGAGAATTCATTCCTCTTTTCCGTATCTATCAGAGCAAAGCAACTCCAGCAGCCTGGGTGGTCAATGGACTGCATTTTTTCACTAGACTTTTTACACCTCCTCAGCCTCTCTCTCTGTTCTTTTTGTTAATCTCCAAATTCCATTTTTCCTTTGTATCTCATGCTTATCTCTTAGCAACCAAATGCTTTATTTTGTCCCACTTCTGACTTGTTAGACACCGATAATACTCCTATCCCCTAGTTCTGCATATATTAAATATTACTGGCTTCACAATACATTGAAACTTTTGGACGTCTGGTTTGGGTCATCCTGTGATGAAGCAAAAGAGCTCTGTAATTAGATGGATGAATACAAATATTTCAAAGCTGAAAACATAGTATTACATAATGCATTCAGTATGAAGAATATTTTATAGGTTGCTCAGAATTAAAGTCAAATGTCTTCTCATGTTCCTTGCTCAGCTCTAGCATGAAGAGTGTTTGCCAGCATTTTTCTCACATTTTGTACATTGCTTTGTATTTGTGGAAACGTAGGATGCCAAAATCTACTGTTTACAGACACTGAATATTACTGAATTCCACCTTAAAATCAAAAAGGAAGCTATAACTTGTACAAACATCCCAAGTGTCTAATAAAGCAGATCACTTGCCACTACAGTGATTGGTACCTTCACCACCAGTGGCACCCTAGGTAAGGTTTAGATTTTGGGAAGGCAGGGCAGAGGAAGATGTCATGCTGTTGCTGGCAGAAGTCTTGTAGCAGTTACTTGTCATGTCTCAACGAACTTTGTGATTTCTGTAGACAGGTACTAGAGCTAGGGGCAACAACTATAGCACAGGGGAAGTGTTTTCCCCCAGTAGCAGCAATTTACTGATCATGCCAAAGCAGTCAACATGTCCTGACAAGGCTCTCCCACTCTGTTCACAGATTGCTGAGCACCCACTATAAGTATTTAAAAACTTGCTGATGCCTTGTACCAACACCTTCTTAACACAGCCTGCAAATCTGGCAGTGTTACACATACAATTACATAACGGCTCAGGGAGGGAGGGAGGGAGAGGGATGCTCTGGCCAGTGCAGCCAGCACAGACACCACAACCATCAGCGGAATTTCTTTTGCATGATTTCTTAGCCAAAATGGCAAAAACAAACTGGAGTCCACAACGCTATGGTCACTTACAGCCAGCATTAGCATTGGTGCAGGGCAAGGACAGCAAGACTCCTCTGTCAAGTGCTGGTTTGCAGCATCAGGGGTGAGGGAGGGAACCAAACCACTGGGTAAAATTTTGAACCAGGCCATAAACTGAGAAAAAATATGAGGAGGTATTAGATACAAAGTGTGAATTCAGTATGAGTCCTTTTTTCCAGCTGTAGGCTAGAACTGAGAGATAGCGTAGAAGAAGTCATATAGAACTGATAGACAATGCAGAAGTGTGGTCCGTACATGTAAGAGCCATTTACCTGATTCACCTCAGAGAGGACAGTAATTTGTGGGTTTCCTCCCTGGAGACTCACATTTACACATTTTTAAAAGCCATTTTAGTCTTTGAAGGTTCTACTTATCTTCCAGATTTAAACTGCGCATCTGGTCATTTAACGTAACTAAGCCCAAAACTAGTGAAAAAGATGACAACAGAGACAGTTTCCAATTGTCCTGGGTTTGGCTAGGACAGGATAGCCAGACAGAACCAGCCAATGGGATATTCCATACCATACCGATGTCATGCCCAGTATATATATATCTCCAGGGTGAGCCTAGGCAGGTGGCAGGAGTTTTCAAACAGTGGCGGGGCACGGTGCAGCATTGCAATGCTGGGGCTCAGAAAGCCACGGGAAAGCAAGGCAGCGGAAAGCAGTGCTTTGTTTTCCTCTCTTTGGGTTGTTTCAGGCAGACTCTCCTTAACCCGCTCAGCTTTACCATTCATTCTCCTACACCCAGGAGCAGAAGAGAGAGTGGCTGCCGGGTGTTTAGTTGCCAGCTGGGTTTAAACCAGGACCGTCCCATTTAACGCCCATTTGTGGGGCATGAGGAGTTGAGGTAACGACAGAGCTGACCCACGCCTGCTAAAACAATTTTGCTGTATGCACTCTGTGTATTAGTTAAGCAGTCCATGGTCACCACAGTTGGCTTTCACCTTGAGAGGCATCCAGTAGACCTGGAATCGACTGCTCCAGGGGTAGAAACACAGTCCCACCATTTGCCATGGACTGATTCAGTCTGCACTAGAAAAGGGTGGAGCTACTGAACAACTGAAATACATTGATGACATCATCATATGGGGTAATACAGCAGAAGTTTTTGAGAAGGGGGAAAAAATAGTTTGAATCGTGCTGAAGGCTGGTTTTGCCATAAAATGAAGTCAAGTTAAGGGATCTGCACAGTAATCCACTGGAGTAATCCATTACCAAATGTTGGGCCAAGCCTGCCTGTAAGAAAATCAAAGAATTCCAGCAATTCCTGAAACTGGGGTTTGTCCTGGTTTGAGCTGAAGCTTCCTTGTTTTGGGGAATGGACAAATAGAATTATTCCATGCAGTACGATAACTCCGCATTTAATTGGTTAAGGGAGTCAGGTGAACATAACGTTACGTCGGGAGCCTTTAAAAGCAGCAGGCCGGGGGAGCGTTCTCTCTCTCGGACTCCAGACGGCTTCACGGAGGGAGCCCTCCTGCGACTCTGCTGGCCCGACCAGGCCGAGACCTGAAGGCCTGCACTCCCAGATCGCTGAGGATTACAGACTTCGAACTGCTACTGCTACAGCCGAGAGTTTTCATCTGAAACTCGATTCCAGCTGTTTTTTCGTACGGGGAGTTTCCTTGCAGTTTTTTTTTCCCTTGGGTTTTCTCCCCTCTTTCTCCATCTGGCCGCAGAAAGAACTTTACTCTCTCTGTCTGCAGCTGCAGAGTCTTCACTCCCACCTCGTTACTTGGGTGTCTGCCAAGAGCACTGACCTTGAACAAGACTGTTAAGAACTGTGGTTATCTAAGTCCTCTTTTCTTAGTTTTTTTTCCTTTCTCGGTTTGTGCATATGTATAATAGTGTATAGTTGTGTGGTTTTATTGTTTATTAAAAGTTTGTTTCAGTTTCCCAAACACAGACCAAGGTGTGAATTTCTTCTTTCCCCTTAAACTTCTTCTGTCTCTGGCAAGACAGATGGAATCGTTAAGGAACTCGAGGAGTTATTATAGTTATTATTGCCTCGGTCCCTCAACAGGGTTTTTACAAGGGCTAGACGCAAAAGGTATGTTAGGAGTCCTACGGCTCTATCCCATATCGCTAATATCCAGATACTTCTCATTCCCTACATTATGTCAGTCATACAATGAGCAGTAAGATGAATGTGAGGATGACAGCTAAGAAGGTACACTTACTAAAAACTATTCCACAAGCCCTTTGACACAGGGCACAAAACTCCGACCTTTAAGAGACCTTGGCTTGATTCCTAGTACTACCAGGCGAAGACGCAGCAATCCACAACAAAGGAGTGATACACATTTGCCATTCAACAGTAACCTGCCAACTAACAGAATCATGAAGCTTTACATAGTGGAAAAAAGCACCAGCACCACAGAACCTTGAGGGTGAGAACGGCAGAGTGCACCTTCAGCACTGTGATAAGGGGGACAAAGAATATAAAAGCTAGAGGTAACAAAAGCAAGGTCAAGAAACAGGGCAGCTCAAGCCTGTACCAGAGAGCAGGTCATGCCAACTCTAAAAGAATG
The DNA here is from genome assembly GCF_000710305.1 of Buceros rhinoceros silvestris. Taxonomy (NCBI): domain Eukaryota; kingdom Metazoa; phylum Chordata; class Aves; order Bucerotiformes; family Bucerotidae; genus Buceros; species Buceros rhinoceros. Next base: position 9,176 of record NW_010406235.1, on the reverse strand, counting down.
TGACCTTTTACGCATCAGATCTTAGGACTAGAAGATGAAGTCTCCTAAACACCATGTTAGTATTTTCCATATCAAACGTAGACACAGCAATGGAGGAAATAGAGTATGAAAAAACCCGTTCTAATTTAGATGCTGTTAACGTCACCCTAAACGTTGCTAATAGTGCTGCAAGACTGTGGCAAATTAGTGATAAATAGGGAAGAAGAAAATCCCTATAGTGTTAGGATTATACATCAGACCTAAAAAAACCCCGTAAGAAATCTAAATCTCTTCAATTTTGTATTAACTGGGTAAAACAACAATGCACAAACATCTGAACATATGTTTGTTTCTTTCTCCTTTTTTTTTTTAACCCATAAACATGGTTTTGGAGCAAAAACTGAGAATCTAACACTGTCACTGGAACATTTGGCTTCAACTTCCGAAAGCAAATCAAAGAGCACCAAAATAAACTTTTTTCCCCATTATTTTTAAAGTGACTTTTTAAGCCTTATAAAAAAAAATACTGTTTATGAATGCAAACTTGAAACCCAAAATTCATCAGAGACCACTGGCTGATGCAGAAAAAAGGACAAAGAAAAGTTCTTTCTGAAGAACTTATATATAAAAAAAAGTATAGGGAATTGAACAGGTAACAACATGGTTTTGTTTAAACACCATTGTCTGTTGGTTCATCATCTACTATGTTTAACTCATTATAAAACAACCTCAAATGTTTGTAAAATCTATGGTTAATTTAGACAGGACTTATGATTTCTGAAAAGATGTTGTACTGTATCTTTTTACAAGCTCTTAATACACCACATCACTCTGTTATTAACAGATCAAAAATAAACCTTTATTGACACTCACCCGGAACAGTACCAATGGATTTGTCTTGCTTACCTATTTAAGAGAATGATAAAAACCAAACTAAAATCTAAATTGTATGTAAGTATATACAAAGTGCTAGAGGAGTAAAAAAATATACAGAAATATAATTCTTCTGAAGTAACATTAAATGTAATAAAAATTCTCTGTTTTCCAACCAAAACAATGGTGTTGCACTGATAAACAGACACTAGGGTGTCTCTGCTGGGAGCAGCAAAAGAAAAAATTTGGCAGTGACATAACCTTTAAAATGTCTGGTTTACTGTAATAAAGAGAGGTAAACTAGGCAGACAGGTTCATAGGAAGCATATTTTCACAAATACTTCCATATTATTATTTTAAGCATTGGGAAAATACTGCTTTATTTTTAAATAAATAGGTAGAATCAAAGTAAGAAGAAAAAAAAAATCAAATTAGTGTATTTTCAATAGGGAAGTAATTTCTTGAATTGTCTACCGGAACCTACCATGTGCTTTTGCTTTCCACAAACTTATGAACAATATTTTCTAGGACGTAACTTCGCTCATGATTTCTTTTCCTACAGGAAAGGGAACTATGTTCAGGTTATCACAGAAGATGCCCAACTGTTCTCCTGTGAGTACGCATGTAATTTTCAGAAACAAAACAACCTTGATGGAAATTATATATTGTATACAGCAGTGGTTCTGCTTTGCAGCTGAACTAAGACTTTCTTCTCACGCAGCTCTGAGGGACCTGTTGGCACGAGTAGTTCTTCACAGATGGAGCGATACTACAGCTGTCCTTTACAAAACTGCAGAAGTTCTTGATCCACTTTCTAAGACACCAAATATCCCCAGGCTCATTTTCCTTCCATCCTTTTACTCTTAGGCAAACTGCACGGACAGACATTCAAAAGGACTGTTTGTCAGTCTTGTTAGCATTCTTCGCAAAACACACTTCATCATTCAAGACGCCCTGCACGTGTTCAGAACAGAGTTATATCCATGTGTAATATTATTAATATATTATTTCCCTTTGAATTAAGTATGAACAAAAACCTATGAGTGAATTCAGACAGTTTAGTTTACTTAAGAGCTATTTCTAGTTGTTAACTGTATTTTAACTGTTAACTACTATCTCCTGTGATAAGATCTTTATTAGTGCAATATTTTGAAAGACAAAAACATCCCAATTCACACATCTCCTATGGTGATGCTTCATTATGCAAGCTGCTGCCTAATGCTTGTACATTTAAATTAATGGCCAGTATTCCATAGTGTCAGCAAAAACTCTTTTTTTAAAAAAAAAAAAAGCTACTGCTAGTGTTCAACATATAAATTTTATCAGTGATAGTGTAGCAATTCTATATCCCTGGCTTTGTGGTGCCACTGACACTGGCGCTGCACCCTCCAGGCCCAAGCTATCAGAGTATTTATGACCAGATTGGTCTCTGACCCAGATACAGTACTGATTATTAAAGCTTTCATTTGGCAGGAGTAATTCTGACCTACTATGCTAATGATTTTGCTGATGGGAACTAATTAACAACCAGACAGTCTACACACTCTCTTTAACCTAGCTGTTAACAAGCTCATAATGAAACTTCAGTCAAGTCACACTGTGCACTGGGTAAATAACCATGTAGGTACACACATGTGTATATGCAGTGGCATGATGACTGCAGTCATATGCGATGAGCGAAGGTGAAAGTGAAACATGTTAAAACACAGATAAAGTGTCCTCTGTTTGTTTATGTCTCATCATTCACTAAGATAAGGATGAGAAATTGAAGTGGCTGTATTTCTACCTTCAGGGTATTCCATAAAGGTCAGTTTAGGACAACTCAAAGGAAGCTTGCATCTCACAACTGTGTAATTATAGCCCTTCTCTGTGATAAGTGCATCAGTGCTGAAAAATGCGCACTGAACCTTAAGTAAAATAATAATAATAATAAATGCTTATTAGACTACCTCAATGATTTTCAGTAATTCAACATCCCTAGTTACTGTTCAAACAGACTACCTTTTAAAGGAATTAAGGTGCCTAGAGTGGAGAGTTGTGAATACATTAGGACAGACTAGGTCTCTCACACAACTCTAAAATAATGTTTGCTTCTATATAAATGTTAGTCTCACTGTGCTAACTCACCGGAAGTCATAAACAGCTGTGGTTAGGACTTAGAGTCAAATCTGAAAAAAAACCCAAAATGATCTCAAATTGTGTCAGATTGAAATAAAAAAAAGCAGGGGAGGGGGGCAGTACCATACGTGGTAAAAAACTCCCAACATTCTATATAATATTCTAAGTAACTAGTAAATTTCTGTGCACTCTGTTATCAGACAGGTAATGCATCAATGCCATCAGGACAACAGCAAAAAAGCAGGAAAGAATCACTGGTTAATCATCTCATGCTGAAACACTTCCAGATTTAGAATAATCAAAGAGAAAAATAATCTTCATGGATTAAACCAATATATGTTGAAGAAAAGCATGCAGATCGATTGTTCTTCATTTCTCTTTGATCATTTTGTGCTTCAGCATAGAAGAGGTAGTTAACACTACTTGAATGTGGGAAGCTCTGCAACAGCAGAAACTCTTAGGAAAATAACCTGTATAAATTAATCTAAATATTCCATTTTAACTGATCAATATCTACCAATTTTCCCTAAAGACAAGCATTTGTCTCTAGTTCTATGGAATACTAATTACTTGTATCCTAAAAGTCCCACAAAACTTTATAATAAAACCAAAACATTACATGTATTCTGTGAAAATTGAAAACAGCCTAGAAGTTTTACTTTGTACTGTCTAGCACTTACAAACTGACAGTCTGGGCAACACTTTAAACAATCTTCTATACCACTGGTTTGCCTCCACCACTCACTGACACCAGAGTTAGACACTTGGTTACACCATGTACTTTTACCTTTGAAAAAGAGCAGTAGATTTAAACGATCTTAAATCACGCTCTTTGATCTTTTCTGATTGCAAGTGCCCACTCAAGCCTTTCAGGATGAATGGTGGATATCTTTGTCCAAGAGAGTTTATTCAGCAATCGCAGTATTTCCTGTAAGTTAGATAAATTGAGCGGTCACTTAACAGGGAGAAAGGCCAACATCAATTGCAGCAAAGGTCACTCAGTTCAATTATCACGTACTGTATTAAATTGTCATCAGATCTGAACAGCAATTTCATCAATAACCCATCCAACTAGAATGACTATGAATGTTAGAAACTGTCCACCCACTCCATGGCAGGCACGGAGCAGGTGGGGAACTCGCACATCCCTGTAAGACAGTGAGAGCAAAGCCCACTGTGTAAATACCTGGAGGGAACAAAGGTTCTCATGCAGGAGTTTGGGGGAAAAGGAGAGGGAACAGAAAAACACTAATAAGCTATACAATATAGTCTCTTCCACAGTACTATGAACATATATGCTACAAGTTAAGAGAACAAACTCTTTCCTTGAACCTTTGCATTTACATGATATATGTAAACTGACTAAACTAAGAGTTATTTATATTCTCTTGAAGAAATAACATTAATTTTTACATCTGCAACTTTACAAACTAAAAGCAAGGTCTACTTATTCCAAAAAAGCCATAGCACACTGTGCTTTTATCTTGCATATGAAGTTTTAAACCACTAGCTGAAATACACTTTTAAACAACATTCATACTTATATCCCTTTCATATTTTCATATAAATCATAATCTAATTTTCAGACAATCCATTGCTGAAAACAAACATGAAAGTGAATGCCTGAACACTTACAGATGAAATCTGCACTGTCTACTCGAGAATCTGCAGTGTAACAGCTGGTGTTACATCCCATCAGGAAAGACAAGCAACACCATATGGTATATTTTTCTAACGCAGTTCAAAACACCGAATATCCAAAATACCATAGTTAGGGGGAAGAAAGAGAGAGTAGAAATCCAAGCATTACTAAAAATTAGTCCACTCCATCACCAATAATTAGTCTACTTTGCACTAAATTATTTAGCTTTATTCCTAGCATGACCTCTCACCTATGATCTATGGTCTATGGTTAGACCTATGGTCTAACTACCTTAACCTAAACACCAGAAACAGGTCAGGAGAGTGTAATTTAAAGTTACTCTTCCAAGCAAGGACAGTCACCCATCATTCTCCTCTGGGAAACAACCAGCAGCAGAAGCTTTGAAGTAAGATAGATTACTTCAGGACATACAAAAACTAACAACATGACTAACCCTTTTTCCCTTCCAATTTACACTCAAAATCTATGCTGATGAAAATAAGGCTCATACGTGAAAGTATCACAGTATTAAAAAGGAACCAAAAATGCAGGTTCGATCAGCAAAACATTAGTTTTTCCTCTGACAGCTGCAAACTTTGTTTCTAACAAAGTGCAAAATGCAACCTTCTAAAAGTCTGGTGGGAGTGAAGGTTACTCCAGACTTGCAGAGAAAAAGCTAGCTGGGGTTGATAGATAGGTATTTATAGGGATCGTGATTGTATCTCTGTATTCTGAGATGCAGTTTTAACAACCTGTCACCAAATCCACTGAATTAATGGCAGAGTACTCTTACCCTGACAAAGAGAACATACTGTATGAAAACAACACGCTGATCAAGCAGTATTAATAGTACTGTGCGTTTCACTTATTGTCAATACAACTGTTCTATTGACAGCTTTAACATAGATACTTCTCATTAAAAAAAAGCCAAAACCCAACAAATCTATTCAGCAGTTAGCAGTTTAGCATGTATAAATAAATTATTTTTTAAAAATACATTTTTGTGACATTTTCAACATCTTTCAAGAACATATTTTTAGACATTTTCTTTCAAACATTCATAAAGATACTTATCTACAAGTAATAAACTAAACAACAGGTAACTAGGTTGAAAACCCACATGAAAGATTCTCCATTTTTAATACATTTAAAGCAAAATAAAGGAGATTTCTGTTTCCTTATTTGTTCTGAGGTACTCACCTTTTTCTTACATAAGGTTAACTAGACACCAGTTGAGCTTCCCTTGGAAACTGTAAAGGGCTTTCAGAACAAGTGCAATAAAATTGTCTTTTTCATAAATGAGAATTTAAAATTACATAAAAATTGAAGCACGACAATCCAAAGTGACAGTGGTGCTAGTTGTATTTCACAGCAACATTTACCCCTCCAAAGGGTGCTCTGTATAGCAACTTCACTGACCGGGGTGAATCCATCTGTCCCACTAGTGGTCCAGAACTAAGAACGAAACAGATAAACTCCAAACCTTCAGTCTGAGTTTACTGATTAAAGATCGAGTCTAAGGTCATCTGTTAAATTACAATAATCTGTCGGGATGTCAGAAATCCTGACGTTCAGAAACAGACAGCAAACATCTTTCAGTGATGAAAACTACATTACTTAGTTGTATGGCATCACTACAATGATATAGGCATTTCCAAGGGGCTGCTTATACCTAATCACTGCCAGGTATTTAAGAATACTCTACAAGGGTCACTCTGAATGTAATGCCTCCTATTTTGCTGTGTTGGCCCATGATGTCAGAGGTGGATGTTGGTGGTGTGGCAGTAGAGGTTGAATCTGCCCATCAATATTCCATTAAATTTTGTTGTCGTACAGCAGACGGCAGCAGAGGGGCAGACTGACAAAATGAAGCAAAGGGGTGGAATTGAATTCCTCCATGCGGAAAAAATTGCACCCATTGACATTCATTGATGCTGCTGAACATTTATGGACACCAAACAGTGGGTGTCAGCACAGTGAGGTGGTGGATGGCACGTTCCAGCAGTGGCAAAAGTGACGGTGGGTCCCCTTCTGCACGGCACACAGGCTCTTGTTCATTGCTGGGGGAAACGTAGAGCCAGTGGTGGGAACTGTGTTGAAAAATAGAGTTTTGTAGATGAGAACTTGCTCTATCAAACAGTGTTATTGTGCTCTTTGTGTCTGGTGTAATTTCCATGGAAATAAATAGGAGGCAGTACTTGCAGAGTGATCTATATAGAACACAGAAGCACCAGGCCATGTTGGTGAACTGTGTTCTTAAAAGCAAATCAGTAGTAACAAAAGACTCTAATAATTTGCAGACTAAGAAACTCTTAATTCCACTGGCCTGAGAAGAACTACTGCATTCCAAAATAGCTTAGTTAATTTCTTGTTTGTAAACATTCTGCAAATATGTCTTGTTAGCTACTGTGACTAGATGGACAGTACTGAAACAACAGGTGGTCTTAGAGCTGAAAGAATGGGCATACATTTATTTGCTATTTTGCTCAACCCTCTATCCCTGCAGCACCAAGATTGTTTGACTTCCTGTACTGTACTGAAAAGGTACAGAAGGATGATAAATCGGAAAAATAATCTGAAAACTTAACAAAAAGACTAACCAAAATTATAAAAAAATGACTTAATTACTAACTCACCAAAAGGTACTGCACACGCATGACCTTTAAAATTAAAACGGGCATTGCTTTTATTCTGCTAGGAGTAATTTCTGTATCTTAAGCAGCACTGAAGAATGACGCACTACAATCCAGGTAGATGAAAGCAGAAGCTCAGAATCATTCTGAATTGCCTCTCACAAGTGGCTACGTGCAGTAAATTTCAGTCTGAAAGCTTTTCCTTTAAGAAGGCTTTAAAACAACATCTTCTCAGTTTGAATCTTTTCTTTAAAACAGCAATTTTTAAACATTCTCTGCTTTGAAAACAGAATAGCAACAAAAACCTTGCTTAAATACAAAACTGTTGCCAACAGCCAGGCCAAGGGTACTCACCTATGGATACCTGTAAAGTTTAACTCTCGGGGATTTCTTTGCTATCACAAGGAGTAAATTCCTTTCTTTATCTGTGCTGCACTGAAATTTAATTTCTTTTTTCTACTTAACCAAAGGACCTCAGAGGTGGCAAGAACCACATAAGTAGCATTTTTCATTATTTCAATCCATAGAAGACAATGGTCTTGGTAGATGCAAAAGGGTGGCAGAAATAAGTTAAGCACATAAACCATAAATAAGATCTCAAATCAATTACAAAATGCATAGCAACTACAAGAACTAATAAAAATCTACATTAAAATCTCCACAATTGTCACCCAATGGATACAGCCTTTGTTAGAACTGGAAAAGTTAAAGGATACCAAAACATACTGTGTTAATCCAAAACTCACGTATGCATATGTTTAACAAGTCTGCTTGTTAAAACTACATTGGCATTATGCACAGGATCAATTTTAACAGGCATCCATATTTCTGAAGATTAAAGTGTAACCTTTCCTAAAAGTTCCTCCAAAGCAAGAGGAAACAAAGTGCCACCTAGCTCAGTTTCATCTTCTGCTTCCCATTCCTTTTAATTCAAGGGATTAGGTGTTATTCCTTAAATAAAGCATGATGGCTAATCTACCTAATAGCTAAGAATCTCCTGAAAATGAAATAAGATCAAGATACACATTTTATACCCCCCACTCCCTTTTCTTTTTTGGAAGTAGGTGTTAACATGGTTAGTTAAACATAAGATGATCAGCATTGAGCATTCTGTTTGAATGTGGATTGTATTGATGAAAGCAACTAAGACAAATTCATTTAAATACAACTGAAAAGAAAAGGAAAGATTAAGAGCTTCTGGAAATCTGCTCTGCAGGCCACTCTCACAACTAGGTGTAATTCCAGTGTTGCAGGAAGGAATAAAAGTTTAAGGATGTTTCCATGAAGGTAAAACCCCCATCACTATGATCTATATTAAAGTTTAACTGATATACCAAAGAAAATCCCAGTGTACTGAGCTGCACAAAGCTTAATATTTTTAAAAGGAAAGTGATACTACAAAATACATGTTAAAGAAGACAGACACAAAGTGGCAAAAAGAAACTTCGCAGGGAGAATATTTCCCCCCTTTTCTCCAATAAATATGAAGCTGAATTTACATATTTTAAACCTCAAGCCTTCAGTTTCTAGTTAAAATAAAAAAAAAGACTAGTTAAATGTCTTCTCTGTAAACACCTAAGAATGTTGGGCTGAAATAATGCTGGCTTTTCTACATGACTCTTATGTTCTAGAATAGATAATAAGCAATCACTGAAGTGTTCCCTTGAGTAACGACATTCAAGTCACAGGAGCTAAATGCATTTTCCTCTCTTGTCCATGATAAAAAGGGAAAACTCAGAGAATTACTAAATGAAATTAGAAAAAAAACCTTCCTGTGTTGTGTAGATGCAGCACATTTTGCTTATTAAGCTCACTAAAAGTTTCTCACCTTATGAAGTGAGGAATAAGCTGTCATCTCTTACTGTCACATATTTGATGACATCATGAGCACTACGTATGACAAGGCGGCTGTCCTGGGTTCAACATGGAGG